>NW_027187367.1:3172159-3196052 GCF_028583685.1 Petaurus breviceps papuanus
ATTTTCTTGTGTGAGAGGGCTCTCTCTCTCTCTCCGCCATGTAACTGTTGAAGAATAAACCACCCCGCTTCACTCCTCCGCCTTCTGTCTGGTGTTTTTCCCCGTGAGGGGCCGGTGACAACCGAAGACCCGGGATGGGTAAGTAAGAGGGCCGTAGGGCTAGTCGTCTAGATCTGTTGCAAGGGTAAACGCCCGCAACAAAATGACATAACATATGTACAGTGTTTTGTAAATCTTAAAACTAGCTATTATTATGGGCAACTAGGTGGCGCAGTAGACAGAACACTGGGCCTGGAATCATCTTCCTGAGTTCAAATCCAACCTCAGACACTAGCTATGTGAACCTGGGCAAGTCACCTAACCTCATTTGCCTCAGTTTCCTCATCTGTAAAATGAGCTGGAAAAAGAAATGACAAACCACTCCAGTATCTCTGCCAAGGTGACCCAAATGGGGTCATGAATCCAAGAGGTGGAACCCCACCAGAATGGCTTCAGATTTTAGTTATGAGTCTTCCCTGTCACACAACTATACAGAAATGGGCTAATCGATGTAGTGAAATCTGAATAGGAGATAAGGACAGATGTGACTTCAAATACTGCTATCAACATAAATGGATGCTCCAGGAATTGAGTCACAGAAGCTGCCACCCTATTAGGTGGGCAGAAAGTGATAATACCCTCTTCAAAAACAGTGTTATCACTTTCTGCCCACCTAATAAGGTTCCAAAAAGGAGCCTCAGATGTGGTTTCCAAAACATGAAGTTGATAAAAAAAAATGACTGATGATCAGCTCATGAGGATGCTGGTAAGACTCTACAGGAAAATGTAGCATCATGGAAACAAGGGCCCTTCAATGACACCCAAGCCTGATTTTTTTCCTCTTTCTTTTCTTTCTTTATTTTGTTTAAAAAATACTATTTGTTATAAGGGATAGCTATCTGGGAGGTGGAGGAATTTGGGGGAAAATTATCATGATATTTAAAAATGAAAAAAATCAATAAAAATTTGTCTTTTAAGAAGCCAGAATGAGTGGGGCCTTTTGCAGGCACCAATGTTAACCAGAGTAAGTCACCATTAGGCTTCTGGAGGTTCCAGTTCCCCCAAGTGGCCACTCACTGTGGCTCACTTTTAAAAAGCAATTGCTCAGCTGTTAGTTGGCCCAAGTCACTACTGAACAGATGAAGCAGGGTTATACAATCATCCTTTGTCCAGAGTGGCCTCTTATGAGTTGGGTGATATGAGATGGATAGGGCACAGGAGGCTTCTATTGCTAAATGGAATTGGTACATTTAGACTCATGATTCCCTGGGTCCTTCTTGTAGTAATGTCATTCACAAACAAGTGGTGAATATGCCAGAAACATATTACTCAAGGACCTCCAGTTCAGGCCTTAGAAGCCTGCCTCCTCCACTAGCCCAATGGTTCCCCAACTATAAAGACATGGTTTCTGGGGAATGCCATTTTGTCTGTTTTTTCCAAGGCTCCATCAACTACAAGGGAGCCATATGCAGCTGGACTTCAACGGTTGTTAATCTGGTAACAAGGGAGGGAGATTCTGTCAAGTTCTCCCAGTGGACTGTGCTCCAGCCTACATGGCTAGCATATGAGAGAACGTTGAGGTATGAGAGAGAGAAAATCTTCATCTACACTCATTTGTGGGTGGTAGCCATGGGGCTAGGCAAATGATCTGAGGACTGGAGAGCACAGGACTGAATAACTGGAGACAAAGAAAGCAAAAATGTTCAACTTATTCTGTTTATTATTTCTCTTCAAAGGAGAATGATCTTGGACTGAAATGAATGAAAATGAAAACATCTACAGTACTTGTATTGTGTTTTAAGTACTTGTCACTAGGCATTTATGAGTCTTCTGTGTGTAAACATCTCTTGTGGTCCAGGAAATAAGCAGTTGTCCTATCCCTGATCTACTTTGTACATTCAGCATCTTTCCAGAAGGGACAGTTTATTCCCATTTGAGGAGATCCTAGATGTGAAACAAACCTGTTTTATTTAACGTTATCAGTCAGTCAATAAGCAATTCTTAAGTTCCTACTATGTACCAGGTACAAAGCTCGAAGTCTAATGAATATCAAGAGAATGAATTCTTGAAAGAACTCACAATTAGGGGAACTAAATATACAGGTATACACACTTTACTCCAATAACTTGAGAAGTATAAAATAATATATAAACAAGTATAAAAATAATGTAGTCAAACAAGTACAAAGTAATAAAGTACAACATGAGTATGTAAGTGCTAAGAAATATGAAAAATAAAATAGTGATCAGAATGTGATGGGATTAATTAAAAACACTTGAATCTCAAAGTAGCCTTGAAGGAAATGAGGCACAGGTATTGATGAAGAGGAAGGCATACATTGTAAGTGATGAGGCGTGGTGTTAACTTGCCTGGAGCGGAGGGGTCTGTTATGGGAATGGGAATATGAAGATCTTCCCTGCCCCTTGGCCCTTTGATAGGCTTAAGTGACTCTGAAAACCTTGCCTAATTTTAAAATATACTCTGCTCCCTAATAGGTTGAATGTGGTCACATGGAGCCTGTGGTGGGAGGCTTGTTTTTCAGGAATGCCCACACCTTGTTGCTTTATGATTGGGCAGTGGGTCAAGAGAGTTTTTACATTTTCTGAGCCAGGAGGCTATATATACCCTGATGTTACATTTTGCCTTGGGGCTCACCTTGGGAAGAGTTGTGTGATTTGGCCAGATGAAACCCTGGGCAGCAATTGTGCCCCCCAGCTTTGAAAACCCATATGTTGGTGCTTCCCTCTCTGGTAACTAACTAGGTATGGATGTAATGGTCAGACAGCTGGAAGCCCTGTCTGCTGATCTGTTTCTCTGTCTGCTTGTAACTTCTGTTTGTATTCTCTGAAGTTCAGGGTGTTGACTTTTTCCCCTGAACTAGGTAAATGATATATGTTTGATTAAAGTAAGATTGTTAACCCATTTTGAGTTGCTTTCCTTTAGAAAAGCAGATCTAAGAAGGTGTGCTAGCAGCCATTCTGGGTATGCTAGGGAGCTTGCTGCTACAGGATCATATTAAGGAACGGTAAGAGATGAGCAGAAGAGATATGCGCAGGGCCACTTGGTAGAGGGATCTTGAGAGGCAGAAGGGAATCTAAGGAAAAGAGCTAGACTGGGAATTGAAAGACCTGGATTCCAGTGTTTAATCTAACATGTTATTAGTCCTGTGGCCTTAAGCAAGTCCCTTCCATTCCCTGAATGTCAATTTCCTCCATCTGTAAAGTAGGAACAATTATACTCATATTACTTCTCTCAAAGGGTTATTGTGAAGAAAGCACTTTGCATACTATAAAGTATTATAGAAATGGAAGACAGTACCATTGGCTGAGGAGTTCGCTTGGAACCTAAAGGACAAAAGGGAGCTATTGTGGATTCTTGAGAGGCAATATGGTAGAGTAGGAAGAGCTCTGCCATCTGTGGTTCCTTCACTGCAATGAGTCTCAGTGTCCTCATATGCAAAACAGGGATAATAATACTGATATTACCTAACTCACTGGGAGGTTGTGAGGAAAACACATAAAGTGCTATGGAAATGAACATGTGAAATGATGGGGGGTGGGAAGTCAGGGAGGAAATCTATCCTGGTTGTTATGATCTAGTCCATTGAATTAACTAAAACCAGCTTGGCTTTTAGGAGACAAAACCAGGCAAAATCAAAGAAGAAGTGAGGTTTGTTGTGCTGCTCCTCAGCTTCCCTGCTGTGACCTTCCCCCCTCCCCCACAGGCTCTTTCAGACTCTCCTCTGCTTAATTGTACACACTGTAATCCCCCCTAGACAATCTCAAGCTGCCTGAACTTTCAAGTTACATCCGAGTCAGGAAGGGAGTGGATGTGAAAAGTAACTACCGCTTTAGGATGAATTAGCTCCATGTGGTACACCTCTCTACAATCTTTGCATCTTAAAAGGGGATGACAGGAAGAGACTCTCAAAAATAAATCCCTAATGGTAGAATTTCAGATGCAGTTACACCTAAATGGAAGAGAGTTTAAGAAGCAACAAAACCTTCTCCGAGCCCTTCAAATCACACAATGTAGATGTAGAGCTGACCCTCTAGAGCCACAGAATGTAAAAGGACAAAGAAGGGAATGGGGAAAATGAAGTAAGCAGAGAAGAGATGCTTCCTGGGATCTCTAAAGTAATGAAAAACAGAAGTTCCAAAGTTTTCTGCTGTTTTTTATTTAGAAATCTCCTACTCCTCCACACACACACCCTCAGCCCCATTGCCAGTGGGCAATTCCAAAATGTGTATATTAACATATCTCCCCATAGGGGCATGCAGATAAGTGTTTAATGATCAGCTCTCAGACATATATTCACAAAGTACTTTTAAGTTTAATCTACATTATTAACATTTTCTCCATCATTTTTAAAGTCTAGACAATCAATAGAACAATAAATCAAGTCCTGATTTTTTAGCAGTCTGTGCTTCTGATTTCTGAGATATAAATACCCACACTGCAACTTTAACAATCACCTCCCCTAAGCCAGTACAAGCTGACTCCAGCACACACATACCAGTGCCTCCCAGAATACACTTCCTTCCCTTCCCTGTCTACCTCATATAAAAAGACAGAAAGAGAAACTTAGACTTTTAGACTTTAGATGATGTAATTTACTGAGATAGTATGAACATGATGACCTTTTTAGTTTCTGTAGGTTATAGAAAACCTTGGCCAAATCCAGTAGGGATTCCCAGATAATTGCTTATCAGACTTTCGCAGCATCCCAAGTGAACCAGAGGAAAGAAAGTAGGGGAGAAGAGAAATTTCATCTGGCAGAGGGGATGCCCAGGCCACTGACTGACAACAGTCAGAGGGCCCAGTACCAGGCAGTGTCTGCTCCATTCCTTTGATGGGAAGGAGGAGAAAGCACTCATCTTCCCTCCTTTCTGTAGCTCTTTTGTGTTGGCTCTAGGGTAATGTGGGACCAATCCCATAGGCACAGCTGCAGTGTGGGAAGGAGGGGGTGGGGGCAATTGAAATTGACGCTGCCTTCTAAAAGCATCCCTTCAGGGTTTTTCAGTGGGCAGAAAGGACATGTGTCTGAGGCTCTGTACCTTTTTAGTTCCCTATATCATAGTACCCTGTTTCCGGTGTCAATGGAGATGTGGAATTTGCCAGGATCCTCTTTGCCTGCCTACCTCATTTCCTTCTTCCTCCTCCTTCTCCAGCTTCCTTCCAGTTACTCAGGTAAGAAAAGTCTTTCTTCCTCTCCAAGGAGAACTCTAAAGATAAGAGGTCAATTTCTACATCATATTTGAGAGCTAATGTTCCATTCCACTAGTTGATCAACTTAGTCAATGTTGCTTTTCTTTAAAAGCAATGCCCTTTATTAGACATAGTAGAGAGATTAAAAAAAAAAAGAATAAGATACAGGGTTCCTGACCCCCAAGTCTGATGGAAGAGGATCACCTCCCTTGGTAATCTCCCAGTCCAATACACACAGGTTTTACCTTTAGGAAACTTACCATCTAACTGAGGACAAATGTTATAAACCTGTGAAAGTAATCAGTCATAAAGTAACCTATTAAAAGGTCAAATAATATAGTGAAACTGAATCTATAAGTGTTGATGGAAGATGCAGAGTAGAGACCAGAATGGCAATAAACTAGGATGTCTTCCAGCAGGAGAGAAGTGTTGAAGTGTGTTTGGAAGGAGAGGGAGGACATAAGTTAATAAAGGAGGATGTCTAAGGTGGGAAGGATTATGTAACTAACGTCTAACTAACGTCTTAGAGGTTGAAAATGGGGCATGAAAGAGTAGCAGATTGGATAAACTGGAATAGAGAAGCTGAGCTGGAGAATCAAGATAAGAGCTGTTTGGTGGGAGGGAGAAGTTGGTAAAGGATTCTTCAAGGCTGGGCTAAGGAGCTTGAATTGAATTAGGTAAGCAAAAAAAAGGTACCACTCTAGTTTCTGAAATGACTAAAGCTATTAAATGCCAAGAGAGCACAAAGCATCTTCACTGTTGGAAATTAGGTAGATAGATAGATAGATAGATAGATAGATAGATAGATAGATAGATAGATAGATAGATAGATAGATAGATAAAAGGTAGAAGCTTGAGGCCCCTTTCTAGATCTTAGATTCCATCAGGCAATTTAGCACCTCCTTTTCCCCCTGACTGTGCCAATTGCATATGGCTCCATGCTGATGTTTCTCTCTCATCCTTAATTTCATCTTCTTGATGTATTAAACAGGACAATTCACAGTGATAGGACCAGCTCACCCAATCCGGGCCTTGGTAGGGGATGAGATTGAGTTGCCATGCCGCCTTTCACCTGCAAAGAATGCTACAGGAATGGAGGTGGGCTGGTATCGGCCTCCCTTCTCTCGAGTGGTTCACCTCTACAGAAATGGGAAGGATCAAGATGGAGAGCAGGCACCTGAGTACCGGGGGCGAACAACACTGATGAAGGAGGCTATAGGAGAAGGGAAGGTGGCCCTAAAGATCCAGCATGTGAGATTCTCCGATGAGGGAGGATACACCTGCTTCTTTCGAGATCACTCATACCAAGAAGAGGCAGCAATGGAGCTGAAGGTGGAAGGTCAGGCATTATTTGAAATTAAATACTACATTTTTGGTAGTCAACACTTCTTTCTGAAATCCCATTCTTTTTCTAATAGTTGAGTCAATGGAGAAAAGGAGCTGTGAGGACATAAAAAATACAAAACAGCAAGTAACTGCAAATACAATCAGTTTCCAATTATTTGCAGCCATAGAGGCTGAGCATAATCACAAATCATTCAACCATTCATTTTCTATCTTTTTTGGAATGTGTTTTTGTTCTAACTTGTGAATGAATATCGGTATGGCCAATATGCTGAGAATTCATAAGACTTCAATCCATATGCTGATCAAATTCTGTCACAACAAATGACATATAAAATCAAATTATTTTAGAGGAGTTTTATTTTATTGAGTATATTACTAGAAATCATTTTACTAATCTGCAGGAGCTAAAGACCAAAAAAAAAGGCTAAAAGTTTCTCTACAGAAATTAACAGATGAAAAGAAATACTGTGAATCTAGTAGGAGGAAAGGAAGGTATCATACATATCTTTCTCCTTCCCAGCCTCTGGACAATTTATTTTATTTTTATTTTTTAATCAAGTTTCTACTTCTTTAATTTGGTTTGTACACAATTCATACATATCCAGTCCTGATATAAAAAATCTGAAAACCATGTAGATGTATTATTCCTTTTTCAAATGTTATTCCAGATTAAACTTGGAGACAATTGATCCTTAAAAAAAAAGGAAAGCAAGTACCAGTATCTTAAATATAGATAAGCTGTTAGGTCTTCAAAGAAAGTGCCACTAACTTTGTATTAAGTAAAATCTAATTCTCTCCATACATAATAATGTTTTCCAGATTTTTGTGAATATCAGCGGAGACAATCTGGCATAGTAGACCTGGAGTCAGGATGATATACCACAATTTAGTGTAAATAGGGTTAGGAACTTTATATTTATATAAAATAAATATATTTTATATAAGATTGATTTGGATTAAGAGAACCAGAGTTTGAATCACAGCTCTACTCTTTACTAGCTATGTGATCTTAAGGGCAAGTGACTAAAACTCTCTGTACCCCAATTTCATCATCTGTAAAATGTGGGGTTCGACTAGGTAAATTCTCTTCCAACTCTTAATCTCCAATCTAGATCTTTCCCAAATTGTAAAGTGCTACAAGGTAAAGGCAGTGTGGATCCATAGACAGAGTGCTGAATTCAGATGGAGGAAGACTAAGGTTCATATTCAAACTCTTACAGGCTCTAACTGCACAGATTACTTAACTCTTTGAATCTATTTCTTCATTCTCACAAAGCTTCTGGGAAACTCAATTCTCTCCTTGCTATTCTCTTCTGCCTAGGTTTTTGTGATGCTGCTCTCTGTCCTGGTTCTCCTCCTGCCTGTCTGGCTGCTCCTTCTCAGTCTCCTTTAGACCTTCATCTAGGTCATGCTCGATAACCTTGGGTGACCCCATAGGGCTCTGTCCTAGACCCTTTTCCCTCTCTACAATTTCATTTGGTGATCTCATTAGCTCTCGTGGATTCAATTATTAACTCTATGCTAATGATTCTCAGATCTACTTATCTAGCCCTAATCTCTCTCTCTTTTCTTCTAGTCTTGCATCTCTGACTGCCTACTGAACATCATAAACACAAAATGTTCACAACTAAATTCATTATCTTTCCCCCTCAAGCCCTCTCCTCTCCTAACTTCCCAAATACTTTCAAAGGCACAACCAGGCTTACAACCTAGGTATCACCCTCAACTCTTCACACTCAGCCCCTTCCCATATACAATCAGTTGCCAAGTCCTGTCCATTCTACCTTCATAATATCTCTTGTATATGTTGCCTTCTCTCCTCTGAAACGGCTGCCACCCTGATACACCCTCATCACCTCAAGCCTGGACTATCAAAGTAGCCTTCTGGTTAGTTTCTCTCTTACAAATCTCTTCCCCACCCCAGTCTATCCTCCACTCAGCTTTCAAATTGATCTTCCTAAAGTGCAGGTTTCACCATGTCAGCCCCTCCTTCCTATTCAATAAACACATGCAAGATCAAATATAAAGTCCTCTGTTTGGATTTTAAAGTCTTTCATAACCTGATTCTCCATCTCCCCTCACCTTTCCAGTTTTTTACATCTTACCCCCCCTCCCCCACATAGTCTTCTGATAGAAACTTGCCTCTGCCGTTCCTCTTGACTGGGCATTTTCACAGATTGTCACACCCACCACGCAGCCATGCCTCGAATGCTCTCCCTCCTCATCCCTGCCTCTTGTCTTCCTTCAAGTCTCAGCTAAAATTCCTCCATATATAATATAGAAACCTTTCCCAATTGTTCTTAATTCTAATGCTTTATCTCTGTAAATTATCTCCAATTTGTCCTGTATATATCTTGTTAGTACATAGCTCTTTGTATGCTGTCTTCCCCCATTAGACTGTGAGTTCCTCTCGAGGGTAAGGACTGGTTTTTTGCCTTCCTTTTGCCTTTCCTACTCTTTAGCATACTTCCTGGCACATAGTAGTAAATGCTTGTGGATTAATTAATTGATAATGTATAAAAAGTACAAACTTTTTAATATTTAATGTTGTTTATTTAATTTAAATATTTATATTTAAATGGGAGCTATTTTTTCTTAGAAAAGAGCTGGACTACCACTACCACAAACAAGTTAAAGTGAACACATAATTCCAAGGAAGTTCCAACAGCAGGGGCTGGTTTTATTTAGAAAACTCTTTTACCAAAAGACAAGATGGGCACAGAGAAGAGGTACTTAAAATGTTAAGACATTTAAAATTCATGCTCGTGACTCTAAATTGCAATCTGTGTCTTTTTTCATTTAGTATAATATAAAAACTATTTATGGAATGTCAAGTTGATGCCAAAGCTTTCCTTAATGGACGTGCAATTAACTTCTGGTTATATAAAATAATAAATAGCCAATGTCTGATTTCTCCCCATTTAAAAAGGATTTACACTTACGTAAATATATTTCAAAAGGGTGAAGGATGAGATAGGATTCCATCCTTCTTAAAAAAATATTATTTCTACAATTATCAAAATAATTGCATTTATAAAATTTTTATTAAAAACATTCCTCGGAATTGTGCAGAAAGGGAAGTAACAGGAATGAGTCAGTTATTCAACAAACATTTATTAAAGGGCCACTATATGCCAAGCACTGTTAGGCAATGGGCAACAAAAAGCAAAAGTGAAACCATTCTTGCCCTCAAGGAGCACACCTTCTATTGGGGGAGACAACATATATGTATTTACAAATAAATGCAAGCAAGTGTAGGGAGGGAAGGAGGACACTAGCAGTTGCATCAGGGAAGGCTTCATGCAGAAGGTGGCATTTGAAATGAGTCTTAAAGGAAGTAATTCCACAAGGCAGAGGTAAGGAGAAAGTGTGTGTCAAGCATGTGGGGTGACCAGTTGTGAAAAGATGGGAGATAAAATATTTTGTGTGAGGAACATCAAGACCACCACTTTCTAGGGGTTGGGAACCTGTGGCCCTCTAGGTCCTCAAGTGCGGCCCTTTGACTGAATCTAAACTTCACAGAACAACCCCTTAATAAAAGGATTTGTTCTGTAAAACTTGGACTCAGTCAAAAACCTGCACTTGAGGACCTAGAAGGCCACACATGGTTCCCCACCTCTGGTAGACCATAAAAAGCATGGGAAGAAGAAGAATGTATAATGAAGCTAGAAAGGTAGATCTGGATTGAGTTTTGAAAGCTAAATGGAAGAGTTTATGCTTCATCCTAGAGGCTTCTCCTAGAGTTTATGTTTCATCCTAGTTCAGAGGGAGGGAACCTGTGGCTTGGAGGTCTAGTTTATTGAGGAGGGGGAATGACATGATTGGATCTACCTGTATTAAATAAAAGACCATAGAAAAAGATTTGGTCTAAGATTTCATTTAGATTTGCTTTTCTTTTTCCCCTCTCTTATTGAATCAGGACCTGGATCCTTTTTATTTTTTAATTTTCTCCACTTTCGGCAGGCAAATCATTTTGTGTTTCTTGGTTAGTCACTTTGATGTTTTTTGCTCCCTTTTAGATTTTTTATCTCCAAATTTATCCATCCCTGCTATTTTTTTTGCATGGGTTCACCTTTTGCAGGGTTGAAACTAGCTGACGACATTAGAAACTCCTTTTGGGCTCCTCCTTGTTATCATCTCCTTCTAGTCTTAGAGTAGGCCTGCACAACCTGTGGCCCTTGCTTGGCACACCAAAGGATTTCCTCTATATACAAAGAATGTTTTCTTCTACATTTTTTTTACCTCCCCCCCGCCCCCACCCCTGAAGTCCTTTGGTGTGCTGCAAGTGGTTCAAGGGCCATAAGCAATCCAAGGTCAGCAGATTGTGCAGGTCTGTCTTAGAATGATCAGAATTCCCAACTCAAGTGGTGGCAATCAGTTGGTATATATGTCTGCACCTTGGAAGGGTGGATATAACTAAATGAAAGGTATTTAGGGATGGCTACAACACATGCTTTTTCCAGAGCCCCCTGGATTATTTGGTGCACAGTATTTTGTTTCAAAGTAAGTAACTGCAAGGATAGCAAGCCAGATTTGGAATCAGGAAGACATTGAGTTAAAATCCAGCCTCAGGCCCTTATTACCTTCCAGACCCTGCACAAGTCATTTGATGTCTCTAAGCCTTGGTTTTCTCATCTCTAAAACAGTAGCCACAAGAGTACTGACCTACTTCAAGAGAGCTCTTGTGGGGGTCCAATACATAAAAAGTACTTCGAACACTTTAAAACATTATATAAATACTAATTATTGGTTTAGTCAATGGCTTGAGAGTATAGTGGATTATTCTGTCCCAGCTGCTGGATTAGTAGGATGATTTGGAGGGAAGTGAGAGGAACTGAAAGGTAAATACTGTTCTAGGACAGAACAAAAGAGTAGTGAAAACTTAACTACAATAAGAGCCTCCTTCTCCTCTCCCCTCCTTATGTACAGTGCGAAGCATTACACAATCAAGTACTTTTGTGTAGAAAGAATGACTGTTGTATAGAGGGACCCAAGGGGATCATTGGTTATATAGGTTTGGAGTAGGCTCTTAATAAATGTTTATTGAATTCAATTGAAGTGATTGTTTGTGGTAAAGAATTCACTGTGCCCAGACCAACAAAGCACTATTTCTATGTGCTCCTTTGGGGATATGGAAATAGAAACATAATAAAGAACCTTCTTTTTAAATGTGTTCTGTACAGGTGGACTTGAAAAGACACATACTGTTGTGAGACGAAATGTCAAGCTTTTCCAGCTGCTTGCTCAATTCTTCTCCTCTCCTCTGTTCTCTCTGCCTACGGGAAGGTTGCTCATTATTTTCATTTTAAAAGGATCCCCCATTGGGCTATAGTTGCATGCCAAATTAAGAATAGAGACAGTTCTGGATGTTAACAAAGGGCTACACAAAGTAAAAGAACTTCCAACTAATAATAAATGCTTTGCTAGAATCATCCATTTAGTGCTGGAAGAGACCACAGAGAGTTTTTATTCCAATCTGCTAATTTTACAGATGAGGAAACTGAGGTTCAATGACTTGCCCTTGGTAATAGAAGTAGTGAGAGGCAGAACCAAGATTTGAGCCAACATCCTCTGACTCCAAACCCAACGTTATGGATTTCGACTGGTCATCCCACTACTTGTCATACATGTAACACATGAAACATTCATAGTCTTCATCTTTTTTTTGACTTTTCAAACAAATCTGTGATAAGCTTGCAATAAACATTACATCCATTTTACTTTTGAGGAAATTAGGTCACAGAAAGGTGAAGTGAATTACCCGGGGTCACAGGGTCATAGCCAATTGTGAGTGAAAATCTCAACATACCAGTCGTATTCTCTTCTTGGAAACAGAATAAAAGAAATTTAGGCTGTAAAGAGAGGAATTATTTCCTTCTTCAGTATTTTGAAAGACCTGTGATCTCATGATGCAGGTATTTCCTCCCTCAGTGAAATCTAATCTTAGCCATGCCTTCTCATCCAGTGCTATTCTTAACTATAAATTCCCCGCCCCCCCCCTTAAATCCTGAAGGGGAACCCACCCAACATGTTGGATAAGTTCTTCTAGATTTTTTATATATTTTATGAGTTTTTATACATTTTTATACATTTTCTTCTACTGTTGTTACTTGACCAGTGCATCTCCTTTTCTGATTACACACTTCCTCAGTGATATTTCTTATACCACTACTTGAGGGGTAGTTTATCATTATAAATATGCTAAATGCTACTTGCTACTTGCAATGTCTCCCCACTGGTCCCTGAGTCACTTACAATTTTTATTCTTTACAAATTGTTGATGTTCCAATATTTTCCAACATACATTATTACTGGGAAAACATTTGAGTTGAAAAGATGGGTCTTTGGACCAGGCATTAATTTGGAATTGTACAATTGCACAGTTGCAATCCGGTGAGGTTTGTTTTCCCTTTTTGATTTTCTTCAACTCTGTCTATCTGTTGTACCTGACAGATAGAGAGATAGATAGACAGACAGACAAATAGAGATAGATAGAGAGAGAGATGTGTCTATGTCTATATGTATATATATAGACATATACACATAGATATATGAATTTAATGGGTTAGTCATCCAACTATATGCCATAATCTGAACATTAGGCATTTTTCATTAATTTAGTTTTTCCTATATGGATTGTTGAGCCAATCTCTTTTTTAAATTTGATATTATTATTAGTTCTGAGTTCTCTCCCTCCTACTACCCCCTTTTCCACCCATTGAGGAGGCAAAAAAAAAAACTGTTACAAATGTGTATAAGACAAAACAAAAATTCCTACAATAGCTATGTCAAGAAAAGGAAGGAAAGCAAAGGAAAGGAGGAAAGAAGGAGAAAATAAGCTTAAATTTGTACTCTGAATCCATCAGCTCTATACCTGGAGGTGGATAGCATGTTTTATCATGAATCCTTTGGTGCTGTGCTTGGTCATTGTGTTGCTCAAAGTTCCTAAGTCTTTCGAAGTTGTTTATCCTTAGAATATTGCCAATATTATATAAATTGTTCTCCTGGTTCTGATCACTTCACTTTGTATAAGTTCATACAAATCTTCCTAGGTTTTTCTGAAACCATCCCCTTCATAATTTCTCACAGCACAAGTATTCCATCATCTTCACATACCATAACCTGTTCAATTATTCCTCAATTGGTGAGCATGCCTTCAGTTAAAGTACCTGTTTTCTCACAACCCCTCCAGCATTTGTCTCTTTTGAATGTCATGTGTCTTCTTGAAGAGGCCCTATAATATTTTGAAGCATAATGCAATAGCAAAATATCATCCAGGAAGGAAGGAAATAAGCATTTTTTAAATGCCTACAGTGGTAAGCACTGTACTAAATACTTTACACATATTATCTCTTTTAATCCTCACAAGAGGTCTGGGAAGAAAGTTATTATCTCTATTTTACAGTTGAGGAATCTGAGACAGAACTTAAGCTACTTGCCCAGGGTCTCACAAGTAGCAAGTATCTGAGATCAAATGTGATGTCTTCCTAACTCCAGGCCCAGCACTCTACTCACTGAGCCATCCACAAACAAGAGTACCTGAAAGACCTCATCATCTATAGAAAGAGAATCTCTCTTCCATTTAGACCTTATACAAGACATACTTTATGACGATGATGAACATATTTGGGAAGCATGTATGTCCCCTTTTAAGCATCCTTTATATTAACAATCAAATGTTGCTGAACCTCTGAACAGGGCAGGGCTTCTCTGATGCAGGCACATACTGTTGGATGATCCCTTGCCAGTGTCTCCCATGTCACAAAATCAATTCCCAAAGTTCTTCAGAGAGACCTTGAGAGTGTAGTGTCCTTGTATCACTTCTGACCACCATGTGAATGCCTGCCTTGTGAGAATTCTGAATGAAATAGTCTTTTAGGCAAACATACATTTGGCATTTCAACAATATGGCCAGTCCTTCAGAGTTGTGCTCTCTGCAGTAGAGTTTGAATGCTTGGTAGTTTAGCTCAAGAAAGGACCTCAGTGTCTGGTACTTTATCTTTCCAGACAGTCTTCAGAATCTTCTTAAGACAACTCAGATGGAAGTAATTCAGTTTCCTGGCATGGCACTGGTATACTGTCCAGATTTCAGAGGCATACAACAATGAAGTCAGCACAACAGCTTTATAGATCTTCAGTATGGTAGGCAGTCTAATACCTCTTCCCCCCATACTTTTCTTCAGAGATTCCTCAACACTGAACTAGCTTTAGCAGTGCATTTGTCAAACTTCATCATCTTTGTGGACATCCCTGGAGAACATACTATCAAAGTAAATGAACTTATCCACAGTATTAAAATTTTCTCCATTTGCTGTAACCAGTGGTTCCACATATGGACGGTGTGGTCTTGGCTGGTAGAGAACCTGTTTTCTTGGTGTTAATTGTTAGGCCAAAATTAGGACAAGTAGCAGAGAATTGATCCATACTTTGTTGCATCTCAGCTTCAGAGGTTGCATTGAGTGCATGATTATCTGAAAACAAAAAATCATGCTCCAACTCTCCCTCTACTTTAGTCTTGGCTTATAGTCTTTCCAAGGTGAATTTACCATCAGTGGGGTAGCTAATCTTGATGGTGTCTTAGTCCTCACTGAAGGCATTTGAAAGGTGTTGAAGGCCCAGAAAACCCCAAATTGGATCACAAAGAGTTGCACATGACTGAAACAAATGAAAAGAACAACTCTCAAAGACCTTATGTATTCAATTCTAAATTCTTCCAGAATCCTGGGTTCAACATAGGATATGCTGTTTATTGATGAATGATTAATATACTTCAATTGGTTGGAGTCCCCATACTGGTATGTTGGCAATTTCTAAGATCACCAGAATTCAATGTGTACCATGGTAGCAAACCAGAAAAAGGAACATGTATCTTAATAGAATAACATAACATTTTGTAAAAGCAATGGCATCAGTGGGTTACATGAGATTCAGTCCAGGCCAACTCTTCATGACCACATTTGGGGTATTCTTGATAAAGATACTGGAGTAGTTGGTCATTTCCTTCTCCAGCTCATTTTACATATGAGGAAACTGAGGCAAACAGGATTAAGTGGCTTGCCCAGGGTCACATAGCTAGTAAGTGTCTGAGGCCAGATTTGAACTCAGGAAGATGAGTCTTCCTGACTGCAGGCCTGACACTCTATCTACTCTGCCACCTTTACATGATGAGATAGCCACCCACATTCTGCAGGGGCTTTAGCCACCTTTACATTTGGCTTGCTGAAACCTACTCACTTTCTGCTTGGCTTATTCACTCCAATTTGCCTTCACCTGAGCAGGGCTATTTCCAGAGAGAGATTACTACCACATGGTAACACTTACATTTTCTCAGGGTCCTAGGAGCAATCATATTGGAAGGAAACAAATAGTTATTAGAGGAGACTGTTTGCCGAGCATTGTGCTAAGCACTTTACAAATATTTCTTCATCTGATCCTCATGACAACTTTGGGAGGTAAATACTATTATCATCCTTGTTTTACAAACCTCTGTTTGCCTTAGTTGTCTCATCTATAAAATGTGAATAGTAATAGCACCTAACTCCCTGGGTTGTGAAGATGAAATGAAATAATAATTTTGTAAAACTCTTAATACAGTAACTGGCACATAGTAGGTGCTATATAAATTTTGGTTATTATTAAAAAGAAGTAAAGTAACTTGCCCCAGGTCACACAACTAGTAAGTGAGGCTGAATTTGAAGTCAGGTCTTCCTGACTCCAGGTCTATGACTCTATCCATAACTCTAGATTGTGAATCCCTACTGATAAACCTTTTCTTATGTATTTATACAAGCAGTCACTCACAATAAACACTTCTAAGTCACAAATATAACCATTTACTTAGCAAAAAAGGCAAAAGAAATCACAATGATATTTTATATATCTATGAGTTAATATGTGTAAAGTACTTTACAAATCTTAAAGCATGATATAAATACTAGTTATTATATAAAATTAAACACAAGAATAATAAAATAAATCACCATCTGCATATAAAATTATGCTGTGTTCTCCCACCAATGTGGTCAGTAAGCATGGGGAAGAGTGGGCACATACACAGGAATCTGTCAGAGCAGTACACTATGAAGGAAAACCCTTGTGCTTTGGGTAACTCACTCTGAAATCAGACTTTGATATTAGTGTTTTCAGGATCATCTGTACAACAAAAAACAATTTTTCTGCTAACTGCTTGTCTGATGGTCCTTAGCACTCTCCAGCTAGATAAATCCTCTACTATACTACAATGTTTTATTTATGACTTTTTTCAGTTTACAACTACCCTTAAAAGGGCATTTAGAAAATGTTAACCTTGTTTAAAGAAACAAAGCCAAAGATGGCAGAGTAGAAACAGGGCCTCCCCAGGGCTCCTGCTTCCACCTTCCCCAATCCATGTAAAAGGGGACTCTGAACAAACTTTGGAGCTACAGAACCCACAAAATGACACAGAGAAACTAACCTCCCACTGAGGACAGCCCGGCAGGCCGGTAGGAATCGGCCAGTGCAGCGCTCTGGGAGCCAAGCCCAGGCCCAGTGAACCAGAGGTTTTAGCCCCAGGGCAGGCCTAACCAACTACCAGCTGGAGGGACTCCAGATCAGCAGCAGCTGTGGCAGTTTCCAGAATTGTCAACACATAGATGGGAAGGACAAAGTGAGAGGTTAGTGCAGTGTGAACTTTGGGACCAGTAGTTGGGAGAGCGTTGGCTTTTGCCCCCAGAGTGAGAAGCCACTAAGATGCCTTGGCTCAGCCTGCACCACATTGCAGCTTCAGCTCCTGGCCTGCAGACTGTAGAGGGATCAAGCAACCAGTCTGAGGGGTAATCGCTCTTGCTTTAACCTGCTTGGATCTGGATTGCAGTCTAGGGTGGAGGTCCTAGGGTGTGTGACCAGCTTGCCAGAGCATGTGGAGGCCTCAGAGAGGGCACCCAATTAATACCTCTGGCAGCTGAGAAAACCCCAGTGTTTTGTACAAAAGCTACCCTGTTTGGTGGCAGAGTCCTACTGTGGCAAAAAGCCCACTGGGCAAGTGACTGAGGGGCAACATGACCAGGCAAAGGAAGCAAAGCAAACAGAAGAATCCAACATTAGACTCCTATTTTGGGGACAAAAAGGAGCAAAGCATGGAACAGGAGGAAGACAGTGAAGTCAGAACTCCTGCACCAAAAGCTTCAAAGGAAAATACAAGCTGGTTACAGGCCATAGAGGACCTGAAGAAGCAGATAAGAGAAGTGGAGGAAAAATTGGGAAGAGAAATGAGAACAATGCAAGAAAATTATGAAATGAGAGTCAACAGCCTGACTGAGAAAAATCACACCTTAAAAAACAGACTAACTCAAATGGCAAAAGAGGATCAAAAAGGCAATGAGGAGAAGAATGCCTTGAAAAGCCAAATTTGCCAGATGGAAAAAGAATCTCAAAAGCTCAATTAGGAGAATCATTCCCTCAGATTTAGAATGGAGCAAAGGGAAGCTAGTGACTTTATGAGAAATCAAGATGTTAAACATATCCAAACAAATGAAAGAATAGAAGACAATGTGAAATATCTCATGGGAAAAACCACTGACCTGGAAAATAGATCCAGGAGAGATCATTTAAAAATTATTGGACTACCTGAAAGCCATGATCAAAGAAAGAACCTAGAAATCATCCTCCTAGAAATTCTCAAGGAAAATTGCCCTGATATTCCAGAACCAGAAGGCAAAATAGAGGTTGAAAGAATCCACCGATCACCCCCTGAAAAAGATCCCAAAAAGAAAACTCCTAGGAATAATATAGCCAGGTTCTGGAATTCCTAGATCAAGGAGAGAATATTACGAGCAGCCAGGAAGAAACAATTTTAATACTTACAGAAGCACAATCAGGATAACCCAGGATCTGGCAGCTTCTACACTGAGGGATCAAAGGGCTTGGAATATGATATTCCAGAGGTCAAAGGAGCTGGGATTAAAACCAAGAGTCACCTACCCAGCAAAACTGAGTATCATGTTTCAGGGGGTAATATGGCCATTCAGTGGAATAGAGGACTTTCAAGCATTCTTAATGAAAAAACCAGAGTTGAATAGAAAATTTGACATTCAGATACAAGAAGCAAGAGAAGCTTGAGAAGGTAAACAGGGAAAAGAAATCATAAGCCACTTATCAAAGTTGAACTATTAACATTCCTACATGGAAAAACAATAACTGTAACTGATGAAACTTTTCTTGGTATGAAAATAGTTGAAGGGAATAGTAATATATGTGTGTGTGTGTGTATCAGAGGGTATATGGGCATATGAATACATATGTGAATATGTGTATATATGCTTACAGGTATACATAGATAGAGGGCACAGGACCAATTTAATAGGAAGGGATGATAATTAAAAGGTGAAATTAAGAGGTAAGAGAGGAATATAATGAGAGGAGATGGAGAGATACAGAATGGGGTAAACTATCTCATATAAAAGAGGCAAAGGAAAATGGTTACAATGAAGGGGAAGAATAGGAAGGCAAAAGGGAATGGGTCAACTTTATTCTCATTGAATTTGGCTCGGGGAGGGAATGACATACACACTAAATAGGGTCTCTCACCCTACAGGAGAGTAGGGGGGAAGGGGATGAGAGGGGGGATGATGGAAGAGAGGGCAGGCTGGGGGGGAGAGAAGTTGGAAGCACTCATTTTTGAAAAGGGATGGGATCAAAGTAGAGAATAGAACAAGTGGGTGGTGGGATAGGAGGGAGGGAAATATAGTCAGTCTTTTACAATATATCTACTATGTTAATGTTTTGCATTAGCTACACATATACAACCTACACTGAACTGCTTATCTTTACAGTAAGGGTGGGTGACAAGGAAGGAAGGGAATGAATCTGGAATCCAAAGTTTTAAAATCAAATGTTTAAAATTATACACACACTCACACACAATTATTAATAATATTTTACATGTAATTGGGAAATAAGATATACAGGCACTGGGGCATAGAGATCCACCATGCCTTAGTGGAAAAGTCGAAGGGGGTATGGGAGAAGATATGGGACAGCATATTGGAGGAGGGGATATCCTGTGGGATTGCTATTTTGGGGTGGTGGGTAGGGGGAAAATGGGGAGAAAAATTGTAACTCAAAATCTGGCAGAAGTTAATGATGTAAATCTGAAGTTAATAAAGCATTTGAAAAATGAAAACAAAAAAAGAAAATGTTAACCTCTTAATGAGAGTAACAATTCCCCTTAAGCCAAAGAACTAAGCTTATCAGACTGGCTACCTCTGGGCTCAGGGTCTCCCATTTCATCCTGAGCCATCTCTACTTGACCTGATGAATATCTGGCCACTGGACCCAGATGGCTCTGGAGGAGAAAGTGAGGCTAGTGACCTTGCACAGCCCTCCCTTACTCAGATCGAAATCATCATCCCCCTGATGCCATGGTCCTCTTCTAAAAGGAAGGACAAAACACAACCTAGAACAGAACTCATAGCAGCATACCGAATTCTAGCTGTTGAATCAAGGCAAGTAAATCTGGATAAAAAGTAACTGGTCTGTTTTCCCTTTAGCTTTTCCTTCTCAAACAATAGGTGGCAGCAGAGTTCAAGCAACTCTTAGGAGAAGCTTCAGTTCTTACCAGTAACTGTTTCTGAAGCTCTTGCTCAATGAAATCTCCCACCAATCAAGAATCATTTGGAGTCTTCGGTCAGCTCACTGCTTCTTACCGCCTGAGCTCTGACCAGGCCACTTTTTAAGCTCCCTGCTGTGGCTTCATTATTCTCTTCAGGCTTTCAGTGACTTAAATAAAATTGTCCTTACTCTCAGAAAATCACTTTTCACTTAAAAGAACTCCCCAGATTTCCCCTGTAAAATTGATAATCCTCTATTATAATCATACTTCTGTCTCCAAATACATATGATTTCTCATTTTTTAAACTTTACTTTCTGCAGTAAATTAAACCACTGAATGGAAATTGCAATTAAGATACTATTATGATATTATTGAGGTTGAGTTACTATATTCCCCTGAAGATGTAATATTTCAACATGGTCCAACATATCCAACACACTTTGTGTTCTTGAACCTGCATTTTTGTACTCACATCTCTCTATTTTTAATAATAATTCTTTCTCTACTTCTTTAAAGCATCATCATACTGTTCACATGCAAGTGACATATTATCCTACATCATTCATATAGTGACTTGAGTTTTTGTATGCCACAGTTTTCCTGTCCAAAATTACTCAAATCCTATCTGAAAGCTATTTCTTTATACACATATCTTACAAGTTTTTATTAAAACAAAAAATTTCCTACTTTTAAACATCAAAATGTTTTTCTATAACAGTGGAAATAGTTTATGTATTTTAATGGTGGACATAACTCTTTTCCTTAATTTCCCTCATTGCCTTCATTCATTCATTTCCTTCTCTACTGCCTCAGAACAATTCCACGTGAATAGCACATTATCTTAAAGTGACAGTGTACCAGAAAAAGGATCATGTATTGTAATAGTAACATGTTTCACCAGGAATCACAGAAATCCAGAGTTGGAAGAAATCTCAGTGGTCATGTAGCCCAACCTATATTAAAAAAAAGAACTCCCACTATAATTTACCTGATGAGTGGTCATCCAGTCTCCGCTTGACCTCAAGGAGAGGAAATCCACTACCTCCTAAGGTTTACCATTTTTTAAACAACAGGTGGCAAAAGTAGGAATCCAGGAACACTGGATATAATATGGTTTTTGTTTGGGGATTTTATTAATGTATTTATTGGTTTAGCTGAATTTTTCTCTTCTTTCTCTTTTTCTTTTTATTTAAAAGAAAGTTTTGGTTATAATGGATGACTCTCTGAGAGGGGTAAAAGGGAGAGATACCAGGGAAAATCTAGATAATATAAAAACAAAAGATATCACTATAATTTTTAAAGGAAGAAAATAGATGGAAATTATATAATATAAATTATTGTCAAGAATTTTTTAAAATTGGAAAGGGGGACTCTTAAGGTCATTTTCAGTTCTGGCATACTAAAAAGAATTATTTGAAAGTAAGGATTAGTTAGATACTGGAAATGGTAATTAAGATATGTTTTATGTTTACCTTCTCCAAGAAAAATTCCCAACTAAGAGAAGCAGTAACACTGTTGGCAGAATTCTAGACTTGGAGTCCTGAGACAGGGACTTGAATCCCATCTCTTGCATTTACTTACTATGTGAACCTGGAGCAGTAACTTCACTCAGTTTCTGCATTTGTAAAATGAGATAGTTGAATTAGATGTTTTCTAAAGAACCCTCTAGATTTAAACATTTCCTTCCCAAAGGCAAGAAGATAATTGAAATGATCTCTCCAGAGATCTTCTGACTATAGTAACAGTTTTAGGACTTTAGACTACATTGCCAGGAAACTAACCTTCAGTGACTGTTCCCCATTTCAGATCCATTTTATTGGATTAACCCTGGAATGCTGGTTCTGATTGCTGTCCTGCCCATTCTCATCCTGCAGATCATCATTGGCCTTGGTTATCTCTACATGCAGCACAGACTGAGAGGTATTATAGTACATGATAGGCTAAGAATGAGAACAATGTCAGTAAACTGGGAATAATGTATATCTTTTGTTGCAAAAGAGAGGTCATTAGAACTTGGTTGGTCTAATATTCCCTGTGTACCCTCTAAGTAGAAAATTCTATACTGAGCACTATACAGTAAAACAGAAGGAAGAGATGGTTCCTGACCTTGGCAAAATTGTAAAGTAAGCAAAGTCTGCTTTTTCATAATCCCAGCCTCCTAATTCTGAAGTCTTTACCAGTCAATTAGTGCCTTCCTCCCCACTTGACCGGAAAGCTACTGCCCTCACATTCTACCTTTTACCTTACTCTTCTTGGAATCTCCCACTGTGTCCTGTTCAATTTTTTTTTAATAGAATTAAATTGAATTTCAAAGGCAGGGGTGGAAGGCTGATGAATATTTAACTATGAGATCTTCAAAAATTTATGCTGAACCTGCTTTTAAATCTGCATTATTAACATTTTTTCAACCACTTTCTTAAATCTAGATGATCAGCAAAACAATAAATCAAACCCTGATTTTAGCTTTTGTTGATTTCAGAGGTGTAAGCTCTCACAGTGAAAACTTCCCAATTGACTTTCTACAGTTTGAGCTTGCTCAAGCACAAAAGAGTGGATTTTCAGGTCTTAACCAAAGAGAGGGGAAACTGTTTTGTACCCCTGAAATCATGCTTCACGGTTGGTAGTCTGCTTCTAACTGATCCCTGCCTTTGAGTAGTTAGCAACCTCAAATAGTAACTAATGATATGCTCAGAAAGACATGAAACAACTGACGATTTACAGGGTCACATATCAATGTGACAGTGCAAAAATGCCTTCCTTCTGAGCATCAAGTATCTGAGGCTGGGACCAAAGTGAAAGCCCAATCAAAATGGAGTCAATCCCAGGTTTCATAAATCCAAGGTGTGAAAGAGGGGAAGAACAATATAGGTAGAATGAAGGAGAATCCCAGGTAGTACAGAAAGGGCCTGTGCAAAAATGCAGGGATATTGGGGAGAAGAAGTGGTCTTGGGGTCAGAGGCATAGCAAAGCAGGAATCATCACGTCTCTCTCTCTGTATTTTAGGCAAACTCCAAGCAGAGATCGGTAAGTTCTGTGCATCCCTATCTCATTGTAGTACCCTGGATGAAACTGAAGACCTCCCATCAGTCTCAGAAACTGTCTCTTTCAAGCCCAGGGGTAGGGGATAGGAAAGGTGAGGACAGACCTTGGTTTAGGCTGCTGTAGATGCCCTGATGTATGCTGAGATGGTCTTACTCTCATAGTCTCTCTGATCCTCCTCCAAAACCCTGAGTTCACCAACACATTTTGGAGTTGTAGAAAGGGCACTTAGTTTAGAGTAAAAAGAGCTGAGTTCTTATTCCAGCTTTTCAACTTTGGAAAAATCACTTAGCCTTTCTGGGCCTCAGTTTCCCCATTTATAAAAGGATAGAGTTGGATTAGATTATTGCTAAAGTTCTCTTCAGTTCTAAGTTCTTTTGGCTTGGAAAATTCTTCATTTTTAAAATGATCTTACAAGGGGCCTTCTCATCCATTCCCCTCCCTCTAGAGAAAGCATTATTTCCCTGGACTCTGTCTCCAAAGAAGGGGATACTCCTTCACATTTTCTCCTTATTTACCTCCTCCCTCTCAAAACTTAACAATTGAAAGAAATGGCCTAGTATCTATCAAACCTAAACCAATATCTTTTATTTCCCTTTGTGTTTCAGAGAATCTCCACCGAACTTTTGGTAAGCTCTCTCTCTTTCTCTCTCTCTCTCTCTCTCTCTCTCT
>NW_027187367.1:3196152-3239359 GCF_028583685.1 Petaurus breviceps papuanus
TCTCTCTCTCTCTCTCTCTCTCTCTCTCTCTCTCTCTCTCTCTGTCTGTCTGTCTCTCTGTCTCTGTTTCTCTGTCTCTCTCTCTCTGTCTCTCTCTCTCTGTCTCTCTCTCTCTGTCTCTCTCTCTGTCTCTCTCTCTCTCTCTGTCTCTCTCTCTCTCTCTCTCTCTCTGTCTCTCTCTCTCTCTGTCTCTCTCTCCTCTCCCCTTCCCATCCCAGTGTCTCCAGTTAAAATTGTGTTTCACCAGCCATACCTCATCTTCCTGTTTCAGTCACCAAGGAAACAGGGCCCATGGCAGATGACAAATGCAAGGGGCTTGAGGGTAGGAAATGGGAATAAGAACATGGTTATATCCCTACTCCATTTCAATTAACAGGCATGTATGGCACTGACCACTGGGATGGGGGCAGATAGGATATAAAGAAGGGGCATACATACATATTTCACACAATGATGTAGTCTAAAACTCTGTAAATCAAAATGAACTGGCTCCCTATAACATAGTAAAGACTGTAGAGTGGGATAAGGGAGGGATCAGAATGGAATGGGCTTAGGCAAGAAATGTTTTTTGAAGAAGGAAAATCTTGAACCATATCAAGAATTTTGATCATCAAAGAAACAATAGAGGGAAAGGGGACATTAGATGAACAAACCCAAGGTAGGTGTGTACAAGGCTTGAGAAAAGCTGGAGCAAAGGAACCACACTAAAGAAGATTCCCTAAGGTTAAGAGCAAGTCATCCTATAACCTGGTCATTACTGGGCTTGGAATCAGGAGACTTGGGTCTGTATCCTAGCCTGGTTCTTCCACTTAACTGGCTGTGACCTTGGACAAATCATTCTATCCCTCTGGATCTCAATTTCATCATCTCCCAAATCTATCCCTTACTTAATAAACATTTATTAAGCTCTTAGTATGTACCAAATGAGGGGTCTAAACCAGTGGTGTCAAATTCAAACAGAGCTGACTTAGAAAACCACAAATTAACATTTTCTATGCTTTATCATTTTTTTTAAACATTACACAATTACATTCAAATCTGCTTAGGTGAGTTTTGCAAGTCTCAATGCTGTGGCAGCTAGGTGGCACAGTGAATAAGGTGCTGGGCCTGAAGTCAGGAAGAGTCATCTTTCTGAGTTCAAATCTGTCCTCAGACACTAGTTGAGTGAACCTGGACAAGTCACTTAACCTTGTTTGCCTCAGTTTCCTCACCTATAAAATGAGCTGGAGAAGGAAATTGCAAATCAGATCCTCCAGGATCTTGGGGTCACAAAGAATCAGACATGACTGAACAACAACACCCAATTACACTTAAGTCTGGTTTGGGGGAGTTTTGCAGGTCTCAGTACTGTTCACGGGCAGGGAGTTTGATACCTCTCATCAGGACTACTTGTTGCTAAAAATCCTTTCTCATGCTAACATTCTATAATTCTGAGTTCAGAGGAAAAATAATATAACTGTGGACTGAGTAGATGAAAGAAGAATTGAGTAAGTGGTACTTGAGCTAAACCTTGAAGGATGGGTAGGATTTTGATAAATTGGCAGAGATTGGAGAGGATTTACATTGGATAGGGTTATTACAATCATGCTTAGAAATATGATTCCAA
The DNA here is from genome assembly GCF_028583685.1 of Petaurus breviceps papuanus. Lineage (NCBI taxonomy): Eukaryota > Metazoa > Chordata > Mammalia > Diprotodontia > Petauridae > Petaurus > Petaurus breviceps. The sequence goes on from NW_027187367.1 coordinate 3,197,759, forward strand.
ATGTGGAATGAATGGGCTGCTAAAGAAGGTTCTGGGACTTTCTCAGTTGAATCCCTTCATACAAAGTTTGGATAACCACTTTGGGGGGGGTAGTTAAGGTGGGGCTACAGGGTTACAGGATGGCGTCCAAGGCTTGTCCCTCACTGAGATTCTTTCATTCTGAACTTGTGATTCTATATTCAGATCCACATTTCCTGAGAGTGCCCTGCTGGAAGATAACACTTTTTGTGATAGTGCCCATTCTGGGACCCCTTGTTGCCATGATCATCTGTTACAACTGGCTGCATCGAAGACTGGCAGGTAGACTGTCAAAGTGGCGAACTCAGGGGCAATCAAACTAGAGTCCCCTTAAAATGAAGTGCAGAGGGAAGCTGGGAGTTGGGGGCCAAGATTAAAGAATAATGTATTCCCACAAACACACACACATATGTACATATGATTCCCTAAGGTCCTGGGAGATAACTTATCAAAACAAGAGGGCAAACATTTCTATATTCTTGAGTAAAAAGATAGTAAGGATTAATCTCTGACTATTTCAAAGAGAAAGAGGTCAAGGAAGGCTTTGGGGGCAATCAGCCCAGGTTAGGGATCTCCTGGTCAGGAAATTTGACAATGATCTGTTTGTTTCTATTTCCATTTTAGGACAATACCTCGAAGAACTAAGTAAGTTCCATGTTTCCTCCCATCCATGTGTCTCAATGAGTTTTAACATTACATTTCCCCATCTACATCTTCTCTCCTTTTCATTCTTCTGCAGCATGGGGTTAAATTTAGGTCCCCAGGAAGTTCTAATATCCACAACAGTTTTCCTAGTATAGTCTTGCCATACAATGATTGTTTATTTAATAATAGCTAACATTTACAGAGTGCTTTAAAATTTACAAAGAACTTTACTTACATTATCTCATTTGATCTTCACGATAACCCTGTGAGGTAGGTGTTATTATTACCCCCATTTTCCAGACTGGTAGAAATTAAGTAATTTGGCCAGGGTCACAAAACTAGTAAGCTTCTGATGAAGGACGTGAACTCAAGTCACCTTCCTAATTCTATGTCCAGTGCTCAATCTACTGACACCCAGCTGTCTTTCTAATTTTATATTTAATTTATGGGAAAAGTCTTTCTATACTCCTTTCTTTCACTTTAGATGACTCCTCCTCTAACTCAGAAGGAAAGGAGTAAAGAGTCTTTTACCTGCAGAGGCATTTCTAGGGGAGGAGAAGCCTCAGCCTGCCTTTCCCTTAATTCCTATGTCCTAGAAAAGTATTACTTAGGTCTCTTTTTGTAATAGTAGCAAATTTCATTCAATTTAGGATCATAGGATCAAATATTTAGAACTGGAAGGGACCTTAGAAACCATCTAGTTTAGCTTTCTTATTTTATAGATAAGAAAACTGAGGTTCATAAAGGTTAAGTGACTTACTCAAAGTCACAAAGATAGTAAGCATACTTCTCATTAGAGATGAGGAACAGCTGGTTACTGCCCTTTTCATGGTAGCTAACTAACCCCTTAGAAAAACAACTGGTTGCTGCCTTTACTATTCTATTCATAACTAGCTGTGTATCCTTGGACAAGTTACATAGCCTCAATGAACATTTCTAAAAATACGATAGAAACCTAAGGTATTACTAGCTAAGGTCTCTTCTGGATCTAAAATTCTAATTTTTTCACTTCTACACAATCCACAAATTCCTAAATTCTTACAATTACTCTATTTTTCCTGACTCAGGTCAAGAGAAAAGGAGGGAGCCAGAAGGAAAAGCAGACAGAGAATCCTAAAAACAATCAATAGATTAGAAAAGCGATCCCATAGGTAGGGAGATAGACATAATATACAGAGTCCTCTCTGGTTCTGTGATCAATGCCATTAAAAAAGAGTAAATCAGTTAACAAGCATTCATTAGACTTTCAAAAAATTACTATGTTATTTATTTACTTACATTTATTTTTATGTTTACATGTATAGTTATATAATTTATTTTATTATTATAAAATTTATTTTATTTATAGCATTATTTATTACCATATGTGAAGTACTAAGGAGCCAAAGAAAGGCAAATGCATGGTCTCTACCTTCAAGGAACTCTCATTCTAATGAGGAGATGATACGAAAACGACTTTATAAATACAAGATATATACAGAATAGATGGAATATAATCTCAGAAAGAAGGGGTAGGGGTCATAATAGTAAAGACCTCTTAAAGAAGGTGATATTTGGGGGAGTTAGGTGGCACAGTGAATGGAGCACCAGTCCTGGAGTCAGGAGGACTGAATTCAAATCTGAACTTAGACACTTGACACATTAACTGTGTGGCCTCGGGCAAGTCACTTAACCCCAATTGCCTTACCTTGCCCCCTCTAAAAGGAAAAGCTGATATTTGAGCTGAGTCTTGAAAGAACCCAGAGAAGTGAAGAGGGAGAGAATTTCAGACATGGGGGACAGTTAGTAAAAAGGTGGGAGATGGGAGTGTCATGTTTCAGGGGCAACAAGACCAATGTCTTGTTGTATCATAGAGTATTCCGAAGGGAATACAGCGAAAGAATAGAAAGATAGGAAGCCAGGTTGTGAAGGGCTTTAAAAGCCAAAAAGGACTTTATCTTGATGTAAGAAGCCACTGGAGTTTCTTGAGTGAGGGGAGTGACAAGGAAATGACATGGTGAGACCAGCACTTTAAGAAGATCTCTTTGGCATCTGAGTGGAGGATGGACTTCAGCAAGGAGAGAGTTGGGGCAGGAGGACCATTAGAAAACTTATCGCAGTTCAGGCATTAGGTGATCATTAGGGTAGTGGCTGAATAAGTGGAGAAGGGGACTTCTACCAGAGGTGTCATAAAAGTAGCAAAGACAAGATTAAACAACAAATTTGATAGGTGATATAAGTGCAAATAAGGAATTAAAAATAATACCTAGGTTGTGAGCCTGGCTAACTGGGAAGATGGTGGTAGCCTTCTATAATAATAGGGAAGTTGGGAAGAGGCGAGGATTTGAAGGGAAAGATAATGAGTTCTATTTTATACGTGTCGAGTTCTATTTTATACATGGGACATTCAGTTCAAAATGTTCCAAAGAAACTTTCTTCTTCTTTCAGAATACCCCTTTTGAGTGATGTCGGCCTCCCCTCGAAGCAACAGCGAAGAGGCTGACCAACTTGATTCTTTCCTGGAAGGCAGGGCACTGGCTGGTCTATAAGAGAGGTGTGCCCTCCAGCACTCTTCTCCCTCAAGACTCCTCGACCACTTGCTGAGGAGAGAAGACATTCAAATTGACATTTATAGGGTCCTTTCTGGACCTCAGGTCCAAACAGGAAAGATTCTTTCTTCTTCTTTCTGTTCTCTATTCTCCTAACTCCTGTCCTTTTGCTCTATTCTCTATCTTGTTTCTTTCTGTAGTTTCCTTTTTCCTTCCATTTCTATCACTCTCCTTATTTTCTTTGCCCTTCCTTCATTTATGAATTCCCTTCTCTGTCTTCTTCTTGACCTTCCTCTCCAACTTGACTGCCATTTTGCAGTCCATCTTTAATCCTCAGAGATCGATAGATACTGTGATCCACTTTTTATTCCCCTAAAGGACAACAGCATCATGAGGGCAGAGGTATCATCTCTGCTTCAAGGAGAGACCCAGGCCCCTCCCCTAAGCAGAAACTCAGAGCCTTTGAGATCACATGCAAATTAAGGGCCCAATGAAATGCAAATGAACATTCATTTCTTTCAGCAAAGTTCTAAGGCCTTTGTGTAATGGGGACAAAAAGGAAGAAAGATCAGACACCTAGAAGGTGAGGCAGCTGCTGGGCCCTGAAGAATGCATATGGGAGAGTCTCGTGTAGGAACTGGGAGGTCATATAGATAGGAAGTCGTCTCTGGAAGCCTAGACCTTGGGCAGATTAAAGATAAATTAGAGTACCTGGGGATTAGAAGTGGCAGAATTCTGTTTCTCTTCTATAGCTCCACTTTCCATAGGTATCCTATCCTCTATCTAGTCTTCTTTCTCCCTACCTCCTCATCTTTCATCCCTTTCTCTGTCAATCTCTTATTTATCCAACCACAATTTATTGAATGACTACCATGTGTAAAAGAACTGTGCTAGGTGCTGATTAATAATAATACTATCCCCTTTCACTCACCTCACCCCTTCTTCCTTTGTGTGCCTTTCTCCCTTCCTTTTTTTCATCCCAACATTGTCTCTTGTCATCACAGAAGCCATAAAGGTCAGCCTACAGGTCTGTACTTCCATGCTCATAAAAAAACAAGTACCAATACCTTAGACTGAAAAGGTACTTATAAGTTTATGAACCCCACTGCTTACCTTTCCTTAGTCCCTTCCTATTTGCTTTTAACTGGATTACCTTCACTTTTTTCCACACATACTCTCAGAAGTCATCCCATTTGTCCACAGACCATGCCAAGGAAATGAATACTCTCTCAGTGTATATCAAGGGAGAAGAGAAAAAAATTAAAGCTACTCATCCAGTCACCCAAGCAGGAGCTGAGATAATTCTTTCCCACCCACCCCTTGTCCTCATGACTCTTCTAATGGTTGATAAGGCCTTACTTTTTGCCAAAAGACCTAGATGGGGCAGCAATATCTTCTTCTCTCAGTGTGTCCTTTGGTATTAAATGAACTCTGAGAAGCTAAAGCTTTTCTCTGCACTGGGAGCAGCAGTGGATTTGTCCCTTATTGTGCACCCTCCTGTGGCCACAGATAGAACTCTAGCTCACTCTCTGTCAGGATGTCTAGATGGAAGAATAAGATGATGTCTGGGAGCTGAAGGATACCAGGTATGTGCCTCACCTAAGTGATGGCCCTTTAGCTTTGATATATCCTAGAAACCCTTACCACACTGAGAACAGTGGTAAGTTCTAGGGGTGGACCTGACAGGATAATCTCAGTTTTTTGCTGTTGTTGTTTTTTTTAATTGGGGTTAAGTAACTTGCCCAAGGTTACATGGCTAGTTTTTTTGTTTTTGTTTTTGTGTGTGGGTGGGTGGGTGTTAAGTGTCTGAGGCCGGAACCAAACTCAGGTCCTCCAGACTCGGGGCCGGCACTTTACTCACTGCACCACCTAGCCACCCCCAGATCATCTCAGTCTTATCACACAGAAGACATTAGTAGGATTTTTTTCAGAGATGTGTACACTCATGGCAGTTGAGACCTGAAGCATCCTAGGATGACATTTCACACTGGGAATAGACATGGAGCCACTCATCTGCATGTACCTACCAGTGGTTATCACAGCGGCAATGGCTGTTAAAACACTGGCCATAAATAGGACAGGATAAGGGCTCTTCTGTGGGGGGAGGGAGGCAGAATTCTGTTCATGAGAGCCTACTGAGCGGTAAGTGGTCTCTGGCTCTCCCCTTTCCAAGAACAGAGTCAATAGTTCTCTCATCTTCCTATATCAGGGCATATAGTTGAAACTCTGTATACTTCCTTTTGGTTTGGAGGGGTGGAAAGTAAGGATAATCATTACAACATGACATGTAATAACAACCCCAACATAAACTCTCTGGTCTAGCCAATCTGACCTGCTTACCACCCCTGTAATTCATTGTTCCCAATCCCACACCTTGGGTATGCTATCTAATCTTAGGTTACCACTCAACTCTATATCTTAAGCACAGTTCCAAACTCAGCATCAAGAACTCTCCCCAGATTTTTAACCATCCCATCCATCCCTCAATCAATATATGCTGGCTTTTTCTTTGTCTTATAAAATCAGTTTGGACACCTTTCATCTTGTACCTCTCAGCTACCATGTGACTTTTCAGTTTTCATATGTTTCCTCCTTCCCCAACAAGGATCTGTGATTTTTTTAAGATTAAGGATATATGTCTTCTACTTTCTTTGAATCTCATCAAATATCTATTTTTTGAATGCCACAAACAATGGATAACCAATATTATTGAATCACAGAGCTTTAGAAACCATCAGACCACCCAACCTATTCAAACCAGATGTCCTATTAATCCTTTAAAAGGACGGGGACCCCACAGTATCCCTTGGCACTTAGTGACAGGAAATTTTTGCTTTTTATTGCCATGGTGTATTTCCTTATGAGAATCACCTTTGGAGTGGAGAAACTTGGGAAAGGGGACTGACCCCTAGATAGACCTTGACTCCCAAGTGAAAAAAAGGATTTGTGAGCTGGAGATGAGAGCTGAGATAGCAAGAAGACTCAGAAGCTGGAAAAAGAAATGTAATCATGGGTTAGAAACACAGTACTGGGGCTGGACAGGGCCAGTTGCTGAGAGAAAAGCCATGAGAGACTATTAGAGGGTTTTCACTAAGGAAAAGCTGCAGCACCAGGAATCCACAGTTTGGGGTAATGCATACCAGCCAAAGGATGATGGCTAATACAGTGACCTTCCATGTCTTACCAAGGTCAGTTTTCTAAGCTGGCAGAAAATATAAGTTCTTTCATCTCTTATCTGTTACTTTTAATTTAGATTTGCTTAACCTACTATAAAACTCTGTTGTCCAGCAGAAATGTTAAGCAGAATATTTAAGACTTTGTACAAATAGAGTATAAGAGAGAACATTTCTTATTCTAGGGAGATGTCAAGTTTGGTTTACACTGGGAATTTAGAAACTAATTTAGAACAAAGTGGCAGAACAATATTAACCTGCTATAAGCCTGGCACACAAATTCAGATTTCATATATACCTTTGCTGGCTAGTGTCCTTCACAGTTTCTAATCTAAAGGTATATGAAACCCAAATCCAAATGATGCAGGAAGACATGGCCTTCTAACAGGCCAATACTGTTGTCCAAAACTAGCTCCAAAGTCCACAGGTTCAGCCCAAACCAAATTTTCCATCTCCCTAGAATAAGGAATGCTATTTATCTTATCCACTATTTTAAAGTCTTAAATAAAATAAACATGGATTAGTATTTTTCGTAGCCATCAAGATTTTATAGTAAATCTAAATTGAAAATTACAGATAAGGAATACACCAGTCTGCACACATGGATAAACAGCTTTACTAGGAGGTAGAAGTCACCTGATTAGTATCAGCTGGCTGGGTCTCATTCCTCTGAGCTACAAATTGCTGGCACTGCCAGTCTTGACTACAGAGTATACTGTGATTTCAGCACAGGATTAATGTCCACCTTATGATAGGCTCTTATGGTTTATGTCTCAGCAAGTGCCCCTGAAATGCTCTAGCCCTGTGCCTCCTGTCGTTAGTTTCATTCACCTCTCAGGCCTCTGTGTCTCCCTCCTGCTTGTTCCACTCTCAGATCTCTGACTTTTTACTATCCTTTTTCCAAAGGTGTGACTGAGCTTGGGAGTCAAGATTACTTTCTGTCCAGTAGTCAGGCTTCTCCCTCAAATCCCTCTATTCCAATAAAGACAGGCTACTCTTGTGCTGCTGAGTGAACCTAGTTTTATACTATGTTTGATGAAGAGAAAGTATGAATGGTTTAATATTTCATAAGTGTGATAGTGGGTACAAGCAGGATGTACCCAGGTAGCTAAGTGGCACAATGAATAGAGCATTAGGCCTGGAGTCAGGAAGATATGAGTTCAAATATGGCCTCAGACAACATTGCCTAAAAGCATCATTCTAAAAAGCAGGGGAGCAAGCACACAACCTTGTTTCATTCCATTGGTGACTGGGAAAGAGCAAGAACATCGTCCATTATTCAGAACCCAGGAAAGCATGCCATCACGAAAATTGACATACAATACTTATGAACTTCTCCAGGCAACCAAATTCTGACATAATTTTCCATGAGCCCTTATGATTGACAGTATCAAAAGCCTAGGTCAGATCTATAAACATTGTGTACAGACCTCTTTTCTGCTCTTGGCATTTCTCCTGGAGCTATCAGGCAACAAATACCATATTGACCATTCCTTGGCCCTTTCTGAAGCCACACTGACTCTCAAGTAGATGACCATCTTCCAGGTAAAGGATCAGTCTATTAAAGAGGACTCTGGCAAAAATCTTGCCCACAAGGACTAAGAGAGCCCCTGTGATTGTCAAAAGACAATCTATTTCCTTTATCTTTATAGAGATGAACAATGGAGGCATCCTTGAGTTCCTGACAAATTTCAGTCAACTTTTGTATGAGCAATGGACCACCCCCCACACACACATTATAAATCTCAGTTGGAATAGAATCAGCACTATGTGCTTTGCCACAGGAGAGGACCCTGATGAAATTTAAAACCTCTTCTTCAGCTGGAACTTTAACTAGGGAAGGATTGACTTCAACCTAAGGTAAACAGCCAATGGCTTCAGCATTGATTGATGATGGTCTGTTGAGAACACTATGCAAGTATTTGGCCCATCTCTCCAGGATCATGTCCTTATCACTAATCAGTGTGGTTCCATCAGCACTGAGTAGTTGAGATGCACCATAAGACTTTGGCCCATAAATAGCCTTCAGGGCATCATAAAAACACTTTCAATTATTATTATCAGCATAAAACTGAATTTCATCTGCCTTCTTACTGAGTCAAGAATTCTGCATCTCTCTAAAGCTTCACTTGTACTTTACTTTTGACAGAATTAAATGCTACCTTCTTAGAGATGAATGCACTATCCTGCTTATGAACCCTGTGGAGTTCTCATTTTTCATTTAGCAACTTCTGAATTTCCCCATAATTTTTGCTAAACCAGTCTTGATGTATGTGAGTGTTCTGACCCAGATGAGCATGTGCAGTGCTGTACTGCAATCTCTGAAAGCTGCCTACCCCTTTTCTGCTCCACTATTGCCAACTATGTGATGGTTCAACATTCCCTCCAAGCTAGTAACAAAATTCCTGCTCAGAGAAGACCTGTGATCTGTTGGCATAAATTCTGGTAATCATTTTGCCTTGGGGCCACTGCTTTTGTTGAAAACAAATATTTAGCTTGGAGAGGATAAGTCTATGATCAGTCCAGTACTCTTCACCACACATCATTTTTGCCACTCTCAAATCCTGTCTGTCTCTTCTCCTTACAGTCACATAGTCTATTAAATGCCAATGTTTACTACAAAGGTGCATCCATGAAGTCTTATTGCATTTAGGTAAACAGAAGATAGGGTTGGTGATGAGATCGTGAGATGCACAAGTCTTCAGTAGTAAGTGACCATTGCTGTTGCTATTTCTAACTCCATTCCTCCCAAAGACTCCCTGCCTAGTCTGAGCCTACTCTAGCATTAAAGTCACCCAGAATTATAAGCTTGTCCTCTTTTGGCACATTGATGATAAAAGGCTTCCAGATCTTCATAAAAATTTTCTTTCATTTCATTAGGGTTTGTCATGGTGGGAGCATAGGCACTGATGATTATGGTATGATATTTTTCTGCAAGTGGTAATCATGTTGTCATAAGCCTTCACTCCTTTTGGTAGGCATACAAGCTTGTTGACTGGATTAGTTTTGATTGCAAAACCTACACCAGCTTCATAGGGTTCCTTTTCACTGTGGCCACTCCAGAAACATGTATATGGCTTCAACTTCAGTAAATTAACCTTCATCTGCCAGCCTTGTTTCACTCAGGGCTGCTATTTGGATGCAACACCTGCTGAGTTATCTCACATAAAGAGCTATTTGTCTTTCAGGTCAACTGAAAGGGAAATATCTGGGCCCTATCCCATCATGACTCAGAGTACTATCCCACAATGCCATTTTCCTATGCTCAACAGCAGGGAACCCTACTCAAGAGTCCTGTTCTCATAGAGCATATGCACTAATGTAGGATGGCATGAGAGCTAGAAATCATTCTCAATGCATCAAATTGGTATGAGGTTCTTGTGGGCCTGGAGCTGATGGATAGAGGACAGAAGGTTTCCTGAAGGAGGAGCATTAAGGCTAGGTCACTTTTCTTTCCTTAGCTCTGGAAGAATGAGTAAGGTTTCATAGGGGGAAAATATTCATAGAAATATAGCCAACCCAATCTGTCCTTTTCCTAAAAACTCCACTATCCCCATTCTAGGACGGGATGGAAGAAAAGACATACTCAGCTTCTGTGACACTATTATCCTTTAGTTTGGGCCCAATGTTGGCAACCATTGTGACTGACTTAACTCCTCTGCACATGGGTAATTTGATGCAGAATGAGGCCGATACTTTGTCAGAAGCTCTTGCCACAGTCACTATAGGGCATAGGGCTTTTCACCCATTCGGATTGTTGGTGGATAGCCAGGCCTGATTTCTGACCAAAGCTCGCCCCACAAGTTCCATAGGCATGGGGTCATTCACTTGTATAGGTTCACTGGTGGTTCACCAGAATTGAGTGTTGAAGGAAACCTTGCCACAGAAGGAGAATTTCCCACCTGTAAGGGTCCTGTGATGGCAGTTCAGAAAGAGCATTGGTCAAAGATTTTGCCACACTCGTGGCATTTGTAGGGCTCTTCACCTGTGAGTGCTCACTGGTGCCTAGTAGGGTACACCTGCTCGGTGAAATCTTATCCATACTGGGGGCAGACTAGGGCTATTTGCCTATGTGAATGCACTGATGGTGAACCAGGTCTGGTTAAAGTGTTTGATATAGCAGTGGGGATGCTCACCTGTGTGTGTTTTCTGGTGCTGTGCCCAAATTGAGCTTTGCCTGAAATGCTTATCACACTCACTAAAGCTAATTGGGTTTTTCTCCAGTGTGTGCCTGCTGGTATTTGATAAGGTTAGAGCTCCAGCTGAAACTCTTGCCATAGTTAATAGTAGATGTAAGACATTTCAGGCCCCTTACTCCCTGCTTTTTGGTAGGGCTAGAGTGGACAGTGGCAACCTTGGCCGTGGCAGGATCTGAACCCTATTAACTGCTTCTATAGATGTTCTGCCCTAGAGCAAAGTCACTGAATTACAGAATGTTAGAGTTAGAAGACAAGTCCAAATATGGAAAGTGAGAACAACAGAGGAGCAATGACTTGACCAAGACCACACAGGAAATGTGTCAGAGCTAAAAATCAAGTTTCCAGACTCTTAGTTCAGTGTTTTTCCCATTTATACCATGATATCTCTGAAGGCCCAAAAGAAATTAGACAAGGATTAAAAAGAAATCAATCTACAGGCAAAAGCAGATAACATAGTGGATAGAGTGCTGGACCTAGAAGCAGGAAGACTCATTTTCCTGAGTTCAAATCTGGCCTCAGTCACTAGCTGTGTGACCCTGGGCAAGTTACAATCCCATTTGCCTGAGTTTTCTCATCTATTAAAATGAGCTGGAGAAGGACATGCAGTACTCTAGTATCTTTGCCAAGAAAACTCCAAATGGAGTCATTAAGAGTCAGACGTGACTGAAATAACTCAACAATAAAAGAAGTCTGATAAATTTGGGGATTGGAGATGGAAATAGAGAAGAAGAAAGAAAGGAGGAGGAATCTGGCTGAGAGCAGGGACTATTTCCTATAATGAAATTGGAGTTCCTTTCAGGAGCAGGAAATTTTTTCCTCACTAGATCAGAAAGTCCATAGGGCAGTGATGTTCTTGGAAAGAACCAAAATGACATCATTATTTTGGAATCAAGGTAGAGTGTACCTGACTGTGGCTAATCAGACCAATACAAGCTCGGAATGCTCTACCACAGGTCAAGCACAAGTAGTTCACATGGAGTGGAGATGTCTCTAAATTTGCACATCTCACAATTATTTTGAGCTACTGCAATTCTGCTTTGCTCATAGAGCACAGAGCCTTCTTTGATGCAGGCACACAATACTGGGCGGTCCCTTGCCAGTGTCTCCCATGTCATGCAATCAATTTCAAAGTTCTACAGAAAGACCTTGATAGTGTCCTTGTATCACTTCTTCTGGCTACCATGTGAAAGCCTGCCTTGTGTGAGTTCTTCATAAAATAGTCTTTTAGGCAAACATAAGTTTGGCATTTGAATAACATGGTCAGCCCATTGGAGCTGCACTCTCTGTAACAGAGTTTGAATGCTTGGCAGTTTAGTTTGAGTAAGGACCTCAGTGTCTGGTACCTTATCCTGCCAGGTGATCTTCAGAATCTTCCTATGACAATCCAAATGGATGTTATTCAGTTTCCTGGCATGGTGTTGGAATATTTCACAGGCATACAATGACATTAGCACAACAGCTCTGTAGACCTTCAGTTTGCTAGGCAGTACATAAGAGGTAACAATGTAGGGAGTGAACACTTTTTTCTCTGCCCATATACATACCTACTATGTGACTTGGGACAAATTACACCATCTCTTGGAGTCCCGGGTTCCTTACCTATAAAATGGAAGGGTTGAACTAGATCAGGGGTCAGCAACTACAGCCATAGTAAAATGTCAAAAACATTCTTAGCTCACAGCTGTACAAAAACAGGTGTTGGGTCCAAATTCGGCCTGAGAATTGTAGTTTGCTAGCCCCTGATTAGTACTCAATTATTTCTCAAGTCACTTCCAGCTGTAACTTTCTATGATTCTGAATCTGGGTATAACATTTCTTTGTTCTGTATTTCCTGTGGTGAATCAAAGTCAAACCTGGGTGTGAATCCCAAGAGGCTCTTTCACTGTATATGACCCTGGACAAGTAATTTAACCTCTGGATCTTAATGTCCTAATATGTGTGTGTGTGCTTATGTGTGAGCTACAGGAAAGAAATTTTACCCATACCCACTTTCTCTTGATCACTATTTCTTATGTCTTTTCCAGTTCTGGAAGATTGGAAGACTATTAATGAAACCTAATTTAATTCCCTCCTCTTGCATCTTCCACTTTTCCTATGCCATGATAGTCTAAACTCTTCAGAGGCAGAAAGACCCTATTTCAATTCTTTTTCTCATGTCCCTTTTTTTATTCTCTCCAAGAAATCAAAGTGAGAGATTCCTCTATAGACAGCTGAAGACAGTCTATAAACTCAGAAAAAAGTTAGTGGGTGGTTTCAAAGGAATTAAGTTGACTACCTCCATTTGTCAAAGTCTTCTGCCCATCTTCCTCCTGAATATCATCTACTGTTCTCACCTTTTTCTCTAAGAGACAGAGAAGTCATAGAGATAGCAGAAGGGCTGGTAACTTAACCATTCTCCAGCAAAGCATTCTGGTTTCTGATTAATGTGGTGGTTCAGCTCTCCCTAGACATTTGGTTGGAGGATTGATTTTGTCCTGTCTTCCTGGGACACATCCTGAAGCAGACTTCCTGGCGACTCCCATATAGCTTCTAAGGACACTGTCTCTTGCAAGGACAAAACCTGTCCAAGAAGTTTTCATCATGCCAGAGTTTTAACTTGGGAGATAGTTGAGCCAAGAGCTCTATCTTTCCTGATCCTTACTGCAAGAGGAATTCATTTTATACCATATGAGGAGTTCTAAAGGCAGTGATAGGTCTATTCAGCACGTCTTAAACTGTGGATTGACCCCATGGTAACAGTAAAAGATTTCTGAACACACAAAATTTAACAATGACCAAAAATTAACTAAAAACGTGTAATGAATCTGAGGTGTTTACAGCAGCCCTTGCCAGAGTTGCATCCAGCAACTTCACTGCAGCCTTGGTTCTGAACACAAAGCCTGTGCTCTTTGTACTGCACAGGCCCTCGGGCCATGAGTGGAAAAAAGTTTAAGAAACCCTGGTCTTTATCATCAGGAGAGTCAGTTCAATCTCTTCTGGAGATCCTATGGAAGGGATAAATAATATGGACGGGGTATAAACCCTCTTAATATCAAGGAGAAAGATGTAATGACCTCTGCTAAGGATTTATCCTCCCTTATCCTAGTCCAACACAAACCACTGAATATTTCCCTCAAGCCAGTTACATCTGTAGCTTTGGTTTCCTCCATGTACCCTCCACCAGGACTTCTGCCACTTCACCATTCCCTGGAAACTGGCTCCTCATACAAGTCTGGAGCACCCTAGGTAGACTCCTAAGAAACTGCTCCAGGACCAAGAATTCTCAGATTTGTTTTTTTGTGTGAATCTTTGACCTCAGCCAGAGATTGAGTGATTGAGTTCCTGGAATTGGTTCAATGGCTCCTCATATCTGAAGCAGTGGAAATTTTGGCAAGAAGATTCAAAACTTAGGATATCCTCCTGTGGGACACAGTCTTGTCCCCAGGGGCTATTCATCTCTTCTTCCACTTTCACAATCATAAGACCATCTTGTTCCACATGGTTTAAGATAGTAGCCATTGCCCAGTTCAGGGTACCACAAAATGATATTCTTCCTAGGAGAAAAGTATGGCAGAAGTAATTCCTTCCATCACCCATCAGCAGTGTGATATAGTGGCAAGAAGGCATAGAACATACATTCAAATCTTAGCACCATTAATTTGCTATCTGTGCAATCTTAAACATGTCCCTTTAGCTGTAAGAGAAAGATGCTGAGCTATATTTAATTCAAAGAGCATTATTTACTAACCACCTACTATGTATCAGGCCCTGTGCTAGATGTTGGTGTCAACTCTGAAAACAAATGACCAAAAAGTCACAGAGGTTATGCAACCACTGCCAACTCAAAAAACAAAAATAAAATAAAATACCAGACAGTTCACACAGATTATCACAACCACAGTTAACACTAATAAAATAAAATAAAAATAGTGCTAACAGTGGTCATTAGCAAAAAGCTTTCATTATTCCATTGGAGGAGAGAAACTAGATATGTGTGCCATGGCCTACTCTAGTAGGAGACCTACATTAGTGTGGGTAAATCTCAATACATATACTAATGGCTACACAGCGAGCTCTGTAGCCCTGACAATGAGGGGTAACAGCAGCAATGAAACAAGTTTGATTCATAGAAGGGCTTTGTAACTGGAACATGGATCCTGCAGGTGCTTGTCCAAGCTCAGGGACCACCTGGTGCTGGTACAAAACAATTCTGAGATTTTGCTGCAGCAGAGTTCAAGAGGGTAAGCACAAAAGATTGTTGCTATGCCAAACTCAGGGCACAGCTTGCTTGCTAGGCCTTTGCTCTGAAAAACAGGTTGTCTCCTTTCTGAGAGGGATGGTCTTGGCATGGGAATCCTGATATTGGCGATACAAATACAAATAAAAAACTACAGTTTCCATCCTCAAAAAAAAATCCTCGAAGAACTCAAAAAGGATTTAAAAAGTCAAATAAGAGGTAGAGAAAAAAATTGGGGAAAGAAATGAGAATAATGCAAGAAAATTATGAAAAGAGAGTCAACAGTTTGACAAAGAGACAAAAAAAAATAATGAAGAGAATAACATCTCAAAAAACAGAATGGACCAAATAGTAAAAGAGACACAAAAATATATTAAAGAGAAAAACTCTTGAAAAAGTAGAATCAGACAAAAAGAAAAAAAGGTACAAAAAAACATTACAGAAAAGAACTTCTTAAAAAGTCTCTCTCTTCTCTTCAACCATTTTCAGTTGTGCACGACTCTGTGTGAACCCACTTGGGGTTTTCTTGGCAGAGATACTGAAGTGGTTTGCCATTTGCTTTTCCAACTCATTTTACATGAGGAAACTGAAGCAAACAAGATTAAATTGCTTGCCCAGGCACTCTATCTATCCACTTTGCCATCTTGCTGACCCTCCTTAAAAAGTAGAAAAATTGATCAAATAGAAAAGGAGGCACAGAAGCTCACTCAAGAAAATAATTCCTTAAAAATTAAAATTGGGGGGCAGCTAAGAGGTACAGTTAATAGAGCCCTGGAGTCAGGAGGACCTGAGTTCAAATCCAGCCTCAGACACTTAACACAAAAACTTGACTGTGACCTCGGGCAGGTCCCTTAACCTCAATTGCCCTACCTTCCCCCCTCCAAAAAGCAAAAAAAAAAAAAAAATATTAGAATCAGGCAAATGGAAGCTAATGATGAGACATGAGACATTAAGAAACAACAAAACAAAGTCAAAAGTGAAAAAATAGAAGAAAATATGAAATAGGAAAAGCAATTGAACTAGAAAATATATCAAGGAGAGATAATTTAAGAATTATTGGATTACCTGAAAGCTACAATCAAAAAAGAGCCTTAGACATATTTCAAGAAATGATCAAAGAAAATTGCTTTGATATCCTAGAACAGGGATGGGGAACTTGCAGCCTACAGACCACATGTAGCCCTCTAGGTCCTCAAGTATGGCCCTTTGACCAAATCCAAACTTCACAGAACAAACCCTCTTAGTAAAAGGATTTGTTCTGTAAAACTTTGACTCAGTCAAAAGACTGTACCAAGGACCCAGAAGGCTACATGTGGTCTCAAGGTCACAGGTTCTCCACCCCATCCTAGAACCAGAGGGTAAAATAGAAATTGAAATAATCGACCAGTTACCTCCTGAAAGAGATCCCAAAGTGAAAACTCCGAGGAATATTATAGACAAATTCCAGAGCTTCCAAATCAAGGAGAAAATAATGCAAACAGCCAGAAAGAAATTATTCAAATATCATGGAATCTTAGAGTCTTAGAGATTTAGCAGTTTCTACATTAAAGGATTGGAGGGTCATAGGAATATGATAGTCCTGAGGGCAAATTATATACCCAGCAAAACTGAGTATAATCCCTTCAGGGGTGTTCAATGAAATAGAGGACTTTCAAGCACTCCTGATGAAAAGACCAAAGTTGAATAGAAAATCTGACTTTCAAATACAAGACTCAAAAGAATCACAAAAAGGTAAACATGAAAGAGAAATCACAATGGATTTAATAAGGTTAAACTGTTCATTCCTAAAAACTTTATCATCATTAGAACAGCTAAAAAGAGTATACACAGATAGAGGGCACCAGTGTGAGTTGATATGATGGGATGGTTTCAAAAAAATAAAATTAAGGGATAAGAAAGAAAAATGCACTCAGAGAAAGGGAAAGGAAGAGGCAGAATGGAGTAAATTATCTCACATAAAAGAGGCATGAAAGTAAGATCTTTTACAATGGAGAAGAAAAGGCTGGGAGGGTGATGGGTAAACACTTGAGCTGTACTGTCATCAGATTGGGTTCAAAGAGGGAATAACATAAACACTGAGGTATGGAAATCTATCTTGCCCTTCAGGGAAGTAAGGGAGGAAGGAGATAAAAAAAAAATTGGGGTGGGGGGGTAGAAAAGAAGGCTGATTGAGAGAGACAGTGGTCAGAAACAAAACAGACTTCTGAGGAGGGACTGCATGAAAGATAGAAAGATAAACAAAGGGGAAATAGGATGAAGGGAATATGTAATTAATAATCATAACTATCAATGTGAATGGGATGAACTCATCCATAAAACAGAAGCAGATAGCAGAATGGATCAAAAACCAGAACCCAAAAATATGTGGTTTACATGAAACACACTTGAAGCAAAGAGACACACAGAGTAAGGTAAGGGCTGGAGCAGAATCTACTATGCTTCACCTGGTGTAGAATATGTTTGTGGGTTACTGGTCTCCATACTATCCTGCTGACCCTCATGCCACCACCTCACTGACATGAAGGAACCTGTAAGTGTGTGGTAGTAACTGGGTGTCATAATCAGAGAGAGTTTTGCTGTCCCTGAAGCTGGGACTCTGATCCCTCAGGCATCAGGTGTCTGTATCTCTCTGGCTCATTCTCTCTCCAGAGTCAGCAATACCCTGAGAATATCTTGGGGGTGTGGGGTAGGGGTGGAAAATGGGCAACCCCAATCTCTTCCTCATTTTTTCCACTCCCTTGCCCCAATACCCTTTTGCCCTCTTTCCTCCCCAGTCATGACCTTCTTTCTCCCTCCTCACCAATATCCTCTCCCTTCTCTTCAACCCACACAGCAGTTCCTTTTCATCATGGAGTCCCAAGCAGGGTGACTGTTATTCTGAGCATGGTGGCAGACTTAGAATGGAAAGGATAGTATTATCTTGTTTTGTTTCATTGGATTCAATGCATTTCAATAGCTAGAGAATATGGAGTTTCTTGAATTTGGAGGTACAATTAAGACTTTTCTTTTTCCTGTGTTGGCAGAAAGGATTTGCTTTAGGGGCGGCTAGGTGGCACAGTGAATAGAGCACTGGCCCTGGAGTCAGGAGGACCTGAATTCAAATGAGACCTCAGACACTTAACACACACAAAAAACTAGCTGTGTGACCTTGGGCAAGTCACTTAACCCCAATTGCCCTCCAAAAAGCCAAAAAAAAAAAAAAAGAAGAAGAAACGATTTGCTTTGGTAAAAACTTTTACTGAAAGAGAAAACCCATTGGGAATGAAAAAAGTCTATTGGAACCTTACTAAACTTGATATAATAAACAGAATAGACAACCTAGGAAATCAAAGAAGTGCCTTCAAAAACTTCAAGAGGTTCTAGCTTTCTGTGGAGTTGTGTTTATTCGTAAGGAAACATGCTCTGCTTTTAAAAGCTTTTGCCTAGCTTTAGAAGAAAGCAAGATACTGAATTCAAGCAGCATTCCTGCCCTACCTCCCACCCCCTTGCTTTCCTTCAATTATTTCCACCGGACTAAGAGAGCAAGGCCACAGGCGCTAGGGGGCAGGGCGCAGCCCCACTGCCAGCCTAGAAACAGACACCTTTGTGAGCCAATGGTAAGGAGGCACGGCCCCTAAAGGGTGGCACTCAAAGCCAGTCCTAAGAAAGGAAAGAGATAGGATTGCGGTAGGTCTAGGCCTTGCCGGGAGAAGGTCGATTTACAGATTCAGGGATAAAGAGGAGAGGGCCAAAGAAGGCAGGACTGGATTTGGTGATGGTAAGGAGAGGGGGATGACAGGGTAAGTGAAGGATACTGCGGCCAAACTGGAGAGGAACAACTGAGGCAAAGTGAGTGTGGGATGACCACAATGGACTGAACTCATCAGAAATTTAATTTAGATGGCATGTGTTTTAAAGTTTATAAAGCACCCTACAGGTGTTTTCTCCTATCACACAATCTTGGGATTATTATTCCCGGTTTACAGATGTGGAAACTGAGGCAGGCAAAAGTTAAGTAACTTGACCAGGGTCACACAACTAGTAAATGTCGAGGCAGAATTAGAATCCAGGTCTTCAAAACTCCAAGCCCAGCACTCTATCCACTGTGCCACCTAGCTTCTTGACCATGGCCAGTCACTTCAATTCTGCATCTGTAAATGGAAATATTTAAACAACCTGCTTCAGAGAGCTATTGTGAGATAAGTGCTATGTAAATAAGCTACTTATATGAAGGCAGAGAAATATAGAGACCACTGAGTTACAGAGGAGCTGGCAGACTTGCTGCAGCTATTTGCCACATAAATCTCAATTCTGAAACCTAAGTCCATTTTTGTGCAAATGTGTCTGCTTTTGCCCCGTCCACCCACACCCTACTCTTTTCCCATACCCCTGGAGACAGTGATCAATTTGTCACTGATGACTTTAAAATGAGTCCCAGAACTCTTGCTTTGCACCTAGAAGGCACCTAATATATGTTTTGAATTGAATCGAACTGTCTCATTTTAATAAGCTTTGCATAATTCTTTCCCTTTTGGCTCCATACAAAAATGGGTTGATACAGCAACAAGCAAGACAGCTTTGAAACGAATGTGTTGGATTCACAATTTTTAAAATGTAAGCGGCACCTAACAGATTCATGACTTCGTGTATAATCCATTTTATTTTCTGTGTTTTTTGAAATTTATCTGATGATGTTTATTAAACATAGGACCACCAAAAATTTAGATGTAAAACAATTGAGACAAAATACACAACAATATGAAAAATTAGAAATGATGTAGACTGTTTTGTTCTTGTTCTCCCTCTCCCTTCATGAAATTCACCACGCCTGGCATTTGCAAAAAGAAAAATATTTCAGAAGATGTGTATAATTTCTTATTCAGAGGTGGAAATGAAGCAGTAATGGTTTATCCACAGGTTCAAGCTTAATCCATGCTGTACTTCTTGTCCAACCACCAATGTTGACCAGCTTTCTTTCTGACACAATAGGCTCCAGTGGACCATTTGAGAGAATGTAGTAGTTACCTTTCATGACATAAGTTCTTTTAGTTGAATATTAACTATAAACCATCAGGTATCCATTGCTAACATCTTACTCCTTTCTCAGCTTGATCCCAAAGGTTTGATTCCTTTTCTCCTCTTCACTGCCCCCCCTCCTCTCCCTTATTCCCTACACTCCAGCTGCTACCAGAATCATCTCTTCTCCAGATGCCACCTACCAACCCCTCTGATATCTGATGTTCCAGCCCATGGCTGCCACCTTATATAGTAACAGAATTTTAGACCTGGAAGTGAATTAGAAATCATGTCACCTCCTCCATAAGACTTTCCCAGAATTCTCCCTACCTGCCTGCCAACCTGCCAACCTTTTTTCCTCAGTTGCTCTTTGGTAATTTGGTAACTATAGATTTCTTAGTTCTACTGCCTCTAATCACACTGGCCATATCTCTGCCACATCCCACCCGCCCTCCCTGGCCCTCTGCTCCAAGTCAGCTGATGTCAGGTTAGTTAGGAAAATGTAGATTCATTTTAATTAAACTCCTTAAAGGAACCATAATTTTTTATTACATTTTTTCAATTAACAAAAATCTATTATTCTCCCATTCACCTTTGTACCCATTGGAAAAAGAAAAATAAAGCCCTTGTAACTAATAGTATAGTCAAGCAAAACAAATTCCTGCATTGGCCATGTCCAAAAAAATGTTTCATTTTGCACCAAATCCATCATCTGTCAAAATGTAGGGTTAGCCTCATCATTGGTCCTCTGAAATCTTGGTTGGTCAATTGCATTGATCAGAGTTCTTGACTTTCAAAGTTGTCATTAAAATGTTATCATTGTTGTATACATCATTCTCCTGAAGAAACCATATCTTATTTATGGTGATCCCTTTTGTTGACTAACACAGTGCTTTCCCACACATACTTACTATAAGAGCAGACACTCAATAATAAGTATTCTGAGAGTGAATGAAGCCTGAGCCAAGCTGAATCTGGATGGTATAAACCTGCTGTTGTAGATTCTCTTTACAGTATCCTTGTACAATCCTAGTAAAGACAATCTATAAAAAGTATTCAACTTTGGGACAAACTGTATTATTCAAACGAACTCACTCTTCAGCTCTGCTTTTATCCAGTCCCTCCTCAAAAGTCTGTTTTGTTTCTGACCACCATCTCCCTCAATCAGCCTCCTTTTCTACCCTCCCCCCCAATTTTTTAAATTTTCCTCTCTTAATTCCCTGATGGGCAAGATAGATTTCCATACCTGAGTGCATATGCTATTGATTTTATTTAGCTGACATTATTTATAAAAGCAAAACACTGGAAGCTTTCTAAGGGTCTGTCTGTTAACGAATATTAACATTATTTCTTTTCCCAGTGGGAGTTGATATAGATTGTAGACAGTGAAAGAACTTATCAAAAGAAGGGTAGGAATAATGGTAGCCAACATATATAGCACTTTCAAGTTTCACAAAGTGATTTCCATAGATAATTTATAATATTATAGAATATTGATGGAACAATCCATCGTAAAAATGGAACCAAATACAGAATTAAAGAGATCCTGCTGACCCACTAATGGATTTTTCTTTAAGAAATATAAAGGTTGGGGGTGGCTAGGTGACACAGTGAATAAAGCACCAACCCTGGAGTCAGGAGGACCTTAGTTCAAATCTGACCTGAGACACGTAACATTTACTAGCCCTGTGACTTTGGGTAAGTCACTTGACCCCAATTGTCCTGCTCTCCTCCCTCCAAAAAGTAAAAAGAAAAAAAATTATCTCCAAAATCCTCAATAAGTACAAAAGCAGAAAATATGAAAACCAAAGGAGATGAATGAAACTGAAAACAATAAGCCTAGTTTTAAAAAATAAAAATTTATTAAAAATTAACTACTGGTAAATTAATTTGTTTTAAGAGAGAGGAAAATCATGAAATCACTAGTCATAGTCAATAAGCATTTATTAAGCACCATAACTACCAACGACCCCAGACACTGTCCAAGCCCTGGGGATACAATGAAAGGTACAAAGCAGTCCCTGCCCTTAAAGGTCTCAAAATAAAAATGAAAAAAGGGAAATCTAATGAAAAGGAAATAAAGAAAATTGTTGATATTTTATGTAAGGGTAATAAATCAGCAGAGCCTGCTTCCATGAAGTCACTTTATAAATTGTTATTTAGTATGATAACCCATACTAGATATTATGTTTGGTAAATAATAACTATAGAATAGCTTTCATAATAACAACAAAAATAGGTTCATCTAAGGAACAGGTTATGTATGACCTGTGTCATAAAAATAATAGAATTTTAATAACGCTTCATTTTTTCTAAGTGATTCCTCAAAAGTGAAGGAATACTCAAAAATGTTCTACAAACTCGTTTTTTAATTTTTCTCACATCTTTTTTTTCTGATGATTCTTGCACAAGGACATCCACTTCAATTGGACTTGCATCTTGAGGTTGGAGAAGTGGATAAGCAATGTTCCATCCAAATCTTTTAAGGCTCTTCTTCTTTATATGTTTTTGAAATGGAGGAGGATGACTTGGGATTCTTACAGAAAGCTTTTCCTTGTTTCTTTCCTCATTAAATTCTCTACCTCGAATCATGCGTTCTAGATGTTCTTTTGTTTGCTGCTTCCGGTCCCACTCCCTGATTTCCTTTCTCATCAACAGGGTCTTCTGGATGGCATCCTTTTTACTTTCAGGTAAAAGGATTTGGGGAAAATGTGTTTTGTTTGGGATTTGGGGGAACAATTCACATTTTGCATCTTTAATACATCTGGCCTGTTCTGCTCTTCGTATATGACACTCTATTTGTCTTAACTCTCTTTCTGATACTAAATAGTCCCATTCTTCAGCCTCTGAGTTTTTCTGGCTTTTTGGTGTTGTCACCGACTCTATTCTGGGCTTCTTAAAGTCATTCTGTTCTTCCATCATTTCCATTATTCTTGTATAGTAGTAAGTCTCTGCCTTGGCAAGTCGGTAGTCAAAAGACACAGCCTTTTCTTTAGAGAGTGTCTCATGTTCCTCTTTATGTCTTTGAGTTAACAGATTTCTTGCTGCTGGAGTGTGTAGACCACCTAAACGCTGTCAAAATGAAGTGATTTTTTTTTACATTTTTCTCCACTGTTGTACACAAGGGAAGACAGTGAAGGCTCCCTTTGAGAAAGGACACTAGCTGGCTTTCTCTACAATTTCTCTGGTAAAAATAGCAATTAGGCTTGATCCATTTTCACTGCCAAGTATATATAACATCTTGAGGCCTCATTGCCAACAAATTAAATATATATACCATGATGATTATTTTTGAGAGTTTTCAACCCAATACTTTGAGCTGAGTTCAAATCAGCCTCACAGACTCTTAACTAACACTAACTACTAACTGCATGATCCTGGACAAGTCACTTTGGCTTGTCTTCTGCCTTATTCTTATAGAATGAGGATAACAGTATCACCTACCTCCCAGAGGGTTGTGCTTCATGAGAATCAAATGAGATATTTGTAAAACACTTTGCAAATCTTAAAGTGCTATGTAAATATTAATATTTTGTTTTACAATCTGAGCTGGGAAATTTTCCTGGCACAGAAACTTGCTAATTGAAGATATCCTAACTATTGAACAGTGCCATGCTAATTAACTTACCATAATTTTTTTTTCTAGTGGGGATTGATGACCTATGGCAATACGAGGATCTTGGGTACTTTTTGCCCAGGATAATCTAAACAATGAAAAAGATATAAGTATTAAAACTTAGGAAAATGTTTTTATAACTAAGATAATGAGTAAATTCTATCACAAAGTTTGGCCACATATGGGCCAAGAAATCTAATGCTTATAACTGTAAATAAGGATATTTCTCAAACAAGGGTTTTTTTCCCCCTACCCACTAATACTACATCAGATAGATATAGATAGATACACACATATATTAAATATATAGATTATATAAATATATATGTATATACATGTGTATATGCATACATATACACACACAAAAAAGAGAAAACATGGGTAATTTTTGCCAATGTAGAGAGCTGCCCTTTCTGAAGAGGAGAATAAGGAAGATTTTACCCCCTGATTTCTTCTAAAATGGAACAACTCAAAATTGTGCTTACTTGTTTTGAGGACTTAGTTTTACCCATTCTGAGTCTGGCAATGTGGAACTGGATAGGGGAGAACCTGGCTTCTCTTCTGGAATTCCACTATCCCACATTTCCACACTACATCCAGCACTCTTAGATCTTCCTTTCTTTTCTGGTACATTTCTTATTTCTGAACATTTCAGCTCTTTCTCCTTCTGTAGCTTCTGGGCCCTTGCCCTCTGGGCCTCAATCTGCAGATACAACATCTTTGTACTCTGATTCTTCTTTGTCCCAATCTGCTCGATAAAGTTTTAATTACCAACCTTTCCATTTCCTAACCTTGCTCAATCATCATTCAAGTGAGTTATTCTCCAGTACTCTGGTCCCAAATACTCTGATTTATCTGTTGACATCCTTTAGGATGAGAAGTTGCTGTTGACATGGGTTTATTTATAGAGCAGGTTGATGGCAAGACAAGGGAAGGTCACAAACATTGCTCTATGGCATCACTGGCCCAGTCTGAGGTTACATGAGGTTGCATGTTTAATATTTAAATGACTTAGATATAGATATAATAGATTAGATATAATACCCACTAGACATTTTCTCTACTAACATAGCCACAACCCTAGTTTGAGGCCTCGTATCACTTAGCTGTTCTACTGAAATATACAACCTTTTAATTGAACTCTATGCCTCAAGTCTCTCCCTACTCTAATCCATTCTTTTTTTTTCCATTTTTCAAATGGTTTTATTAACTTCTGATTTACATCATTCATTTCTACCAGATTGTGAGTTACAAACTTTCTCCCCGTTTTTCCCCTACCCAACGCCCCAAAATAGCAGTCCCACAGGATATCCCCTCCTCCAATCTGCTCTCTCCCATATTTTCTCCCATACCCCTTTCGACATTTCCAGTAGGGCATGGTGAATCTCTATACCTCTGTGCCTGTATATCTTATTTCCCAATTACATGTAAAATAGTATTAATAATAGTGTGTGTATATGTATTTAAACATTTGATTTTAAAACTTTGAATTCCAGATTCGTTCCCTTCCTCCCTTGTCACCCACCCTTACTGAGAAGATAAGCAGTTCAGTATAGGTTGTACATGTGTGGCCAATGCAAAACAATAACATAGTAGATATATTGTAAAAGACTGACTATATTTCCCTCCCTCCTATCCCACCTCCCACTTGTTGTATTCTTTACTTTAATCCTGTCCCTTTTCAAAAATAGGTGCTTCCAACTTCCCTCCCCCTCAGCCTGCCCTCCCTTCCATCATCCCCCCTCTCATCCCCTTCCCCCCTACTCGCCTGTGGAGTGAGAAACCCTATTTAGTGTGTATTTCATTCCCTCCCCAAACCAAATTCAACGGGAATAAGGTTGACCCATTCCCTTTTGCCTTCCTATTCTTCCCCTCCATTGTAACCATTTTCCCTTGCCTCTTCTATATGATAGTTTACCCCATTCTGTCTCTCCCCATCTCATTATATTCCTCTCTCACCTCTTAATTTCACCTTTTAAGTATCATACCTTCCTGTTAAATTGGTCCTGTGCCCTCTATCTATGTATATCTGTAAACATATTCATATATGTATTCATATGCCCTTATACCCTCTGATATAGACATATATATTTCTATTCCCTTCAACTATTTTCATACTGAGAAAAGTTTCATAAGTTACAATTATTGTTTTTCCATGTAGGGATGTCACTAGTTTAACTTTGATAAGTTCCTTATGATTTCTTTTCCCTGTTTACCTTCTCAAGCTTCTCTTGCTTCTTATATCTGAATGTCAAATTTTCTATTCAACTCTGGTTTTTTCAGCAAGAATGCCTGAAAGTCCTCTATTCCACTGAATGGCCATATTTTCCCCTGAAACATGATACTCAGTTTTGCTGGGTAGGTGATTCTTGGTTTTAATCCCAGCTCCTTTGACCTCCAGAATATCATATTCCAAGCCCTTTGATCCCTCAGTGAAGAAGCTGCCAGATCCTGGGTTATCCTCATTGTGTTTCCACAATATTGAAATTGTTTCTTCCTGGCTGCTTGTAATATTCTCTCCTTAATCTGGAAATTCCGAGAACCTGGCTATAATATTCCTAAGAGTTTTCTTTTTGGGATCTTTTTCAGGAGGTGATTGGTGGATTCTTTTAACCTCTATTTTGCCCTCTGGTTCTAAAACATCAGGGCAGTTTTCTTTGAGAACTTCCTGGAGGATGATTTCTAGGTTCTTACTTTGATCATGGCTTTCAGGTAGTCTAATTAAATTATCTCTCCTGGATCAATTTTCCAGGTCAGTGGTTTTTCCCATGAGATATTTCACATTGCCTTCTATTCTTTCATTTATTTGCATCTGTTTAACAGCATCTTGATTTCTCATAAAGTCATTAGCTTCCATTTGCTCCAATCTAATTCTGAAACAATGATTCTTCTCAGTGAGCTTTTGTTCCATCTGGCAAATTCAGCTTTTTAAGGCATTCTTCTCCTCATCGCCTTTTTGAGTCTCTTTTGCCATTTGAGTTAGTCTGTCTTTTAAGGTGTTATTGTCCTCAGTCAGGCCGTTGACTCTCATTTCGCAATTTTCTTGCACTGTTCTCATTTCTCTTCCCAATTTTTCCTCCACTTCTCTTATCTGCTTCTTAAGATCCTCTATGGCCTGTAACCAGCTGTAAAGTCAAGCAAAGGCAACTTCCCAAGGTTCAAAATACCAGCATAGGTGCTCTCCATTTTATTCAGTGAAAAATTAAGAACAGAGAAAATCAAAATATAGCATCATTCAAAATACAGCATTTACCAAGTGTAATTCAATACCCCCACCCCTGGACATTACATTCATTTAATCAATCACAAAGTCCCTCTTCTAAATACTATTTCACCCCTAGGCTGTACATTCAGTTAGTCCATCACAAAGCCCCTCTTCTCAAATGGAGATTAGTTTCCAATCATAAGTAAAGTACATTCATTTGTTCAATCACAGAGCACAAAAAAAAGTCAAAAGTTCCCCACCCTTGGATTACAACTGAATGGGCCATCTACCCCAGAGTTACAAACTTAAGCACAGCATTTAATACCCAAAGAGAGGTCTTTTCTTCATCTTGACCTGAGGCAAGTTCTCAGCAATCTTTGTTCCTGGGGAGACAAAGCTTAGCAAGGCCACAAGATACATTGCCAGTGTCTTAATTCATTCTCTGTCTGCAGAACAGTCTTAGGACCCCTGAAAACATTAGCAAAACCCCCTTCCAGGATTTCTGTAAACATACAACAAGAAAATCCTTCTTCAGGGCTTCTGAACCAACAGCAAGGTTCCAGGACCTCTGCAACAACAGCATTGGCCTTCACCAGTGGACAGAATTCATTCTCTGTCTGCAGAACAGTCTCAGGAGCTCTGAACCAACAGCAAGGTTCCAAGACCTCTGCAACAACAGGGCTGTCTTTCACCACTGGAAAATCTGGCAAAACAACATCAAAACAGACAGACAAAGTACCAGCATAACAACCATGTCTCCTCAGTCCTTGGCAGCTCTCAAAAGTCCTGGGCAATTCAAACTGGCCCTCAGCAATCCTCTCAGTCTCTCTCTGCCTCCAAGATGCTGCCTCCAAAAAGTTCTTCTGCCTCTCTCTTTTTTTTCTTGTGGCTCTCTAAATTTATGTCACCAGCTCCTCCCAGTTCAGCCCTCTCTTTTCACATCAACAAGTCCATCCGACAAGTGGGATTCACAAGCTCTGAGTTTTAACACAATCAAACCAAAAACTAAGCCAATACAGGGGGATCTTTAAATTCCATTATTATTACACCAGCTCGTATTTTCCTTTGAAGCTTTTGGTGCAGGAGTTCTGACTTCACTGTCTTCCTCCTGTTCCATGCTTTGCTCCTTTTTGTCCCCAAAATAGGAGTGTAATGTTGGAATCTTCTGTGTGCTTTGTTTCCTTTGCCTGGTCATGTTGCCCCTCAGTCACTTGACCCCTGGGCTTTTTGCCACAGTAGGACTCTGCCACCAGACAGGGGAGCTCTCATCCCAAACGCTGGGGTTTTCTCAGCAGCCAGAGGTACTAGATGGGTGCCTTCTCTGAGGGCTCCACACGCTCTGACAAGGTGGACACACACCCCAGGACCTCCACCCTAAACTTCAATCCAGATGCAAGCAGGTTAAAGCAAGAGCGATTACCCCTCAGACTGGTGCTTGGTCCTCCTACACTCTTCAGGCAAGGAGCTGAAGCTGCCACGTGGCACTGGCTGGCTGTGCTGGCCTCAGCGGCTTCTTGCCCCGAGGGCAAAAGCCATGCACTCCCACTTACTGGTCCCAAAGTCCAGACTTCACTGACCTCTCACTTTGTCCTTCGCATCTGTGTGTTGATAAATCTGGAAAAGGCCACAGCTGCTGCTGATCTTGAGTCCCTCGGCCCAGTGGCTAGTCAGACCCGCTCTGGGGCTAAAACCTCTGGCCTGGGCTCGGCTCCCTGAGCGCCGTGCTGGTCAATTCCTGCCGGCCTGCCGGACTGTCCTCAGCGGGAGATTAGCTTCTCTGTATCATTTTGTGGGTTCTGCAGCTCCAAAGTTTGTTCAGAGTCCCCTTTTTACATTGATTGGGGAAGGTTGAAGCTGGAGCTGTTCGGAGGTCCTGCTTCTACTCCCTACTCTAATCCATTCTTGACATAAAGTGACTTTCCTAAAGTGTAAGTTTGACAAGGTCACCCATCCTGCCATTCCCCTGCTCAATAAACACTAATAGTTTCCTGTTATTTATAGAATCAAACATAAGCTCAATTTGGCATTTAAAGTCCTTCACAACCTGGCCTCCTCCCAGCTTTCCAGTTGTGATAAGATCAGATGCCTATCAGAGTTCTCCCCTCCCCTCCCCTACTACATGGGTTAGTCTAGCTTTTCCTTGAAAGGCAGCAAAGTTGTTCCAAGAACCTGGGGGGGGGGGGGGGGCATTCAAAGTGTGCTTCCGTTGAAGTAGCCTCTGGTCATTATGACTTGGTTTCCCTCTCAACCATCTATGTAGATGTCAGGGTCCTTCATATTTGGTGGGTATACTAAAACCAGTGACTGTGGAATCACCACATTCTGCCCTGGTGACCAGACAAATTTCCACTTGGAGATGGGGTACCTGACCTAGCTAGACAAGCTAAAATGCTGGAGTATCCTTGTTGAATATCCTTTCTATGATATGGCTAAATTAACATTTGTTAACTAATATTCTAATGATCTATGAGTGCTTCATTTCATTCCAACATGAGTTAGGTTTATCTCAACACAAGTTTTCTTACACATTACTCTCCTCACACACTCTACAATCCAGTCTATTTGACGATCCTCACACAGTCAAGTTCTGCCTGCCATCTGCTCACCTTTGTCCTGCTGCCCTCCATGACCTCCTCACTTCCACACCTCTTAGAATCCCTGGCTTCAAGACTTACTTCAAATGCCACCTTCTGCCTTTCTTGGTCCCCTCACAGTTGCAAGTACCTTCCCCACAAAGGCTACCCTGTCTCTGTTCTATATGTGCCTACTTAACCTACATGTTGTCTCCTGGTTAGAAAGTAAACTCCTTGAGGTCAGAGACCATTTTTTGCATGTTCTTTGTATCCCCAGCACCTAGCATATGCCTGGCATATTTAAGTTTATTTAATAAATGTTTACATTTGTTATATAAGCATTGTTGTTTGCTGTTTGATCATTTTTCAGTTCTGTTGGACTCTTTAAAGTTATCTCATTTAGCATTTTCTTGGCAAGGATACAGCTCATTTTATAGCAGAGAAAAACAGGGTTAACTGAATTGCCTGGGATCACACAGCTAGTAAATTCTGGGGCCACATTTTAACTCAGGAAGATGAATCTTCCTGATTCCAAGCCCAGTGCTGGATATATCTACTGTACCACCAAGCTGCCCCCTATATAAGCATTAAGTATTATTACACTTACACGAGTAGCATCACTCTTGGAGGTCCTTGTAGTTAAATAAGGAAGTAGTGATTTGTAACAGTATCTGTGAGATTCCATGAAGAGTCTGACACTACTGAAAAACGATTAAACAAAAATTCCACTTACAAAAGCAAGCCTATTTTTGAAATGCTTTGGGGCAGCTATGTGGCGCAGTGAATAGAGAACTGGCCCTAGAGTCAGAGTCAGGACCTGAGTTCAAATCTGTTCTCAGATACTTGACACACTATCTGTGACCTTGGGCAAGTCACTTAACCCCATTTGCCTTGCCTTCCCCCACTCCAAAAACAAAAAAATGCTTGCTGATGGATCAATTAATTTGGTAGCTAGAATGGCTTCCACTAATACTGCACATGACCCAGTTGGCATCTCACAGATATTGTTACTACATCCTTAGATAACCACAGGGTCCTCCTAAAACGACACTGCTGCCCTAGTTATACCTAAATCACCTAGCTTTCCCAAATGAATAGGAACACCCTATCTTTTCATAGAAGTCCTTCTTACTCCTTTGCTTCTTGTATTTTCTCTATTAAAATGAGGGTTTGGGGTCGGAGGAAGAGATGATACATATGTGCTCATCTCTCGGTTCTGATCTACTACTCCTGATAGGTTGATTAATCTGAGATTATATTGCCATCACTAAAAGGCTCCACCCCTCGGACTAGGAAGCGAAAAGAAACAAAAAACAAACAAAAAACAAGCAAACAAAAAAAAAAAAAAACTAAAACGCACAGCGTGTTCGGCTCCAGCACCAATATGGAAGCCTCCTGGTTTCCTTATTGTGTAGTGTAAGCAACTGCAGCAGCGGACAAAGGCTTCGGGCGTTGTGGTCCTTAAAGTCACACTGGAGAAGAGAGTTCGGAACGAAGATTAGACGTGGAGGACTTGGGAACCTGAAGGGCAGGAGAAAACTCTGCTAAAGCCTAGAAAACAACTATGGACTTAGAGACACTTAGTCCTATATCTAATGTGGGCTGGACTGAGGCTGACGCTAAAATCTCGCGTTGCGCCAGGATTCTGGAGGAGTTCACGCGTTTTCATTGTGACGCTGCAGCCTATCCTGGAGCCTACGCTCTCCCCAGCCCAGCCCAGCCCAGCCAGCGCGTTTGCTCGAGCTAACGTCCTGATCCTTCTCGCCTCCATTCCGATCAGGGGTTTGCTGGCGCGTGCTTGTTCCTGGAGCCAGAGTCGTGGGAGACCGAGTGAGAACTAGTGTTGGGGCAGGATGCGGGCGGGCATTGAGAGGCAGTCACAGGCAGAGGGAGGCAGGGGATTCTCGGGACCCGAGGTTCAGCGGGGAGAAAAGAATGCCCTCAGCTTACTCTTTTCCTCCCAGGTCTTCTCCATGGACCCCCCTCCAGCCTCCTCCAGCTTCCATTCGGACTCGGATTTCTGCCCCGAATGCGGCTCAATTTTGCCTCTTCCAGGAACTTTGGATACAGTAACTTGCCCCAGGTGTGGCTTCTCCATAGACGTGCGGGGTAAGAGCCCTCTGGAATAAGAAGCTTTGATGAGCATGAATTCTTGGTACAAGAAGGTTATAGGGGAAGCCCCTGAGGTTGAGAGACAATCTGGTATGCAGAGGCAAGTCCGGAAGATG
The DNA here is from genome assembly GCF_028583685.1 of Petaurus breviceps papuanus. NCBI lineage: Eukaryota > Metazoa > Chordata > Mammalia > Diprotodontia > Petauridae > Petaurus > Petaurus breviceps. The sequence goes on from NW_027187367.1 coordinate 3,229,155, forward strand.
TTAACAAGGGGGTGCGGCCCCTAGGGATGGAGGGGCGGGGGCTGGGAGAGACCGGAGCAACGAGCAGCCCCCCTCCTCTTACAGAATTCGAAGGAAAGGTGGTGGAGACCTCGGTCGTGTTCCACAAATTGGGAACAACAGCCCTGATGGTGTCAGAGGAAGAGGGGCCTGAGTTCCAGGGACCAGTGGTGAGTGGAGTGAGAGAGGCATTCTGTGTCACATACATGGGTACATGGAAAGTTAGATCTCGAAGTCTTAACATATGGATCGATCCAGCAAATTAAACAAACATTTATTATCATCCCTGTATACTGCATCATATCATTAGATATGATAGGGACCTGCAATATATAAATAATACTTTGAGGCAAAGTGGATTGGTAAAGACTAAATCTAATTCATGCAAAATGCAAGAAGAAAATTTGAGAAGGTAGAGATCAATTTCAGCTGAAGGAGAAGGGAAGGTTTCATAAAGAAGCTGTACATCTTGGGCTGCCGAAGATAGAAAGAGCCTTATAGATGATCCAATCTAACTGACTTCATTCAATGAAGATGAAATTGTGGCCCAGACAGATTGTGACTTGTCTAGGAACAAACAGCTCTTGGTTTGGGCAGTTTGGGATTTGATCTCAGATTCAAATTCATTTTTCTTTCTGCTGTAGCACATTGGGCCTTAAAGGAAGAGAAGAATTTCATCAGTTGGGTATAAGATAGGAGTACATTTTAGATGTGGGCAGTAGTAGCCTATAGCTAGTTAGAAGTCTGACTGTAGAGCACAAACAGGGGAATAGTATAAGTTAATAATATAAAATAAGTCGGAGATAGATTGTGGTGGGAAAACTGTAAATACCTGGTTAAGAAATTGGTGTTAAATCCCATAGGTCCTAAGGAACCACTGAAAGTTTTTGAGCAGGGAGCTATGAGTCCCTCCTAAAACCACTAATTTCTCAGATTGACAGGCGCTGTTCCAACTGTGGTCATGAGGGAATGGCATATCACACCCGGCAGATGCGCTCAGCTGATGAAGGACAGACTGTCTTCTATACCTGTACTAATTGCCGGTGAGCAAGGATTTCCTTCTTTCCTTCTCCAACCTCCTCTCTCCAAGGTGTCCTAAAGACATGAATCCCACATCTGGATCCACAGTGTGTCCAGGCAGATTGTGTTCTCAGCCTGGGATTCATAAAGACCTTAATTGAAATCTTGATTCTTACTAGCTTTGTCACCGTGGATAAGTCATTTAATTTTTCTAAGCTTTAGAATTCCTCATCTTAATACCTATTTCACAGGGTTTTTATGACACTTAAATGAGAAAACTATGATTATTGGTACATACAATCAACACTGGTAAAGCTTATCCTTTTCCTCCCACTGTTTCCACATAGCCTAAATTAGTCGAAGAGTCTTTTCTGAGAAAACACATTAAATGGGAAGATGTGTGACTTCTCTTGATTGTCCAGTTCATTGGCAGGAAGTACTTTCTGTATAATCTAACAATCCATTCTCTTTAGGTTCCAAGAGAAAGAAGACTCTTGATCTCTAGCTACCCTATTGGATTCAGTTCCTTCTATTTGAAAGGTAGGTCCCTAGTTAAATGCTGAATCTCTAGAGTTCCTTATCTGACACTCTAGACCTTTCAGCTACTATTATACTACCTTCCCTTGTTTTTCATCTTCTTATACGTGATTAAAGCTATGTATTTTCTGTAAACCTGTAGTATGTTTTCAATTCAAACTTTTGTGGTCAAGATTTCAGGAAGAGAGTGGAGGAGGACAGACAGCAAGGCAGTGCAGGATGCTGGAGTCCCTGAGGTAATAATACCACTTGGTATTATTACTGTGTGCTATTGTGGGAGAAAGAGAAATGGACCTAGACTAAGGAGTAGCCTGAGTTTGTATCCTACCTCTGGCATTCACTAGTTGTATGACTGACCATAAACAAATTACTTAACTTTTCAAATTCTTAGTTTCCTCATCAGTGAAATGGGGATAACGTATATACTACCTTACAGTTATTGTAAGGATCATATGAGTTGTAATGCACATACAACATAAATATCTTCAAAGGGATATTCATTCTCATCAATTTGGGTATTCCCTCTAGTGATAGAAATTGCAACCCATCCCTGCCTAGCCCATGTGATTCTTTATTTACTTTCATTAATCCTCTCACAGGGCCCTTCCTTGCATCCTCTTCTACTATGTGGATACTGGAGGAGAACACAGGCAATTTGTTCATTGGTTGTCTGTCTGTGTGATGACTAGTTCACTTCATTCTGGTCATACTCTTTGATGTCATATTTGATACCAGTTCTCCCACATAATTCCTTATTTGTGATGTGTTTCAGCATTCTTCCTCCCCAGAGGCCTGCTGCAAAATGGCTCATGATATAAAAGTGACCTGGGTTCTTGAAGGCTATGAAGTGTAACTTCGGTTGTACTTTGGGTGATCCTCAACTTCAGATACTATATAATTCCATTACTTACAACCACACTACTCACACTATTCACACTACATCGCTGAAGAATATTGAAATTAAGAGGATGGGCCTTTGTTGCTGAGAAACCTTTGAGGGGGTCTATTAAAAGAACTATGCAGTTTCCCAAAGGCAGTCCAGTTCTTCCTCTTTTTAATTTTAGATTTATCTCATTATCCATTTTTAAGGTCTCCAGAAATATAGTACAGATAACAAGCTCAATGGGTTGTCTATCCAAGGGTATATCATATCTAGGACAACTGGCATTCTTCTTCACAAATAACATAGTAATAATATTACTTCATCACTGTACACAGGTTCTTGAAAGCTATGAAGTGTAAGGGCTGGCAGCTTTTACTCTGTTGGAAAGGCTTCAGATACAATCCCAGAAACAGATGTCTGCTTTCCAAGGACTAGCCTAATTCCAAGAACCCAGAGGCTCATTCCTAATAGACTTGCCATGTGGTGATGAGTCATTTGACCACCACAAACCATAAAACAGAAAAATAAAAAATTATTCTCGCTATGACAGTGGCCCCTTTCTTCATTGTCAGAGTGGTAGTGTGACGAAAGAAACTCACATTTGAGTTTCCTTGTCCAGAGATCAACAAGTAAACACACTACTAGAAGAATTATAGCAGTCCTTAAGTTCATTTTAACAGAGAACAAAACTAGAAGTATGGCACATTTGCTTTCCTGGGGAAAGTAAATAAAGGAGTTAGCAGAATTAGTTTTATTCTGTGTTCAAAGGGAACATAAAACACACCTTTGGGATGTTTGGTCATCTGGTGTTGCAGTACTCATTTCAGTTCACAAGCTTATTATTTTAAGTACCTACTACGTGCCACTCACTGGGCTAAATGTTGGAGACTTTGCCTTCTACAGTAATTTACATTCTATTGAAGGGAAAGGAATATACAGATAAGTCAAAAAAGGCATATAAATTAATGTGAGGGTGGGAAGGAAGAGCACTAATAAGGGATAGGTATCATAGAATCAAACAAACATTTATCGGATTACCTATTTTATGCCAGACACTATGCCAAGCATTGAGGATACAAAAAAGCAAAAGACAGTCCCCTCAGAATGGAGGAAGACAACAAATACATACAAACAAGCTATATTTAGGATAACTAAGAAGTAACTAGAATTAAGAGAGGTTGGCAAAAGCTTCCTGTAGAAGATGAGATTTAAGTTATGATTTAAAGGTATCCAATAGGAGGAAGAGCATTCCAGGAATGGGGGATGGTCAGAATTCCTGGAGTCAAGCGATGGAGTGTCTTGTTCATGGAACAGCAAGGAAACCAGTGTCACTGGATCAAAGAATAAGAAGCATAAGGTAGGGGCGGCCTGGTGGCTCAGCAAGTAAGAGCACAGGCTCCAGTGTTGGGATGACCTGGGGATCAAATCTGGGCTCAGCACCACACCCAGAAATAACTGGCCGTGTAACCTTGAGCAAGTTACTTAACCCCTATTGCTTTAAAAATAAAATAAAATAAAAGCATAAGGTGTAAGAAGACTGGAAAGGTAGGTAGGAAGAAACTAGGTTATAATGGCCTTTGAACACCAGGTAGTTTATTGAGTACAGAAGTGAAATGGTTGGACCTATACTTTAGGTATGACTTGGAATAGGGAGAGAGATGGCAGGCAGACCCACCAGCAAGTTATTGCAATAGCCTGGGCTTTAGGTGATGAGGACCTGCACCAGAGGAGGATGGTGTCAGAAGAGAGACAGAAGCATATTTGAGAGATGCTGCAATGATGAAATTGACATGCCTTGACAGCAGATTGGATATGGGAATTGAGAGGGAGAAGTCAATGATAATTCCTAGGTTTTGAGCCTTAGAGACTGGGAGGATGGTGTTTCCCTAAACAGTAATACGGAAAGTAAGGTGGGGTTAGGGTTTAGGGGGAAAGATAACAAGTTCTGGGTTTTGGACATGTTGGATGTAAGATGTCTGTTAGACATCCAGTTTGAGATGTCTGAAAGGCGGTTGAAGATTTGAGATTAGAAGTCAACAGAGAGGTTGGGGCAGGATAGGTAGTTAAGGTGAGTAGAACCTCAAAAGAAGCTAGGGATTACAAGCAGTGAAAGTGAGGAGAGGGGAGCTTCATTGTTAATGGTAATTCTATCAACAAACACAGCAACTAGGTGGTACAATGGATGCCACCCTGGAGTCAAGAAGGCCTGAGTTAAAATCTAGCCTCAGACACTAGTTGTGTGACCCTGTGCAAGTCACCCCCTTTACCTCAGTTTCCTCATCTGTAAAATGAGCAGAAGAAGGAAATGGCAAACCACTACAGTATCTGCCAAGAAAACCCCAAGTGGGGTCACAAAGAGTTGGACGTGACTGAACAATAACAACACAAAGAATAAGAAATATAGGTTTGGGGGGAAGGACTTCTGTTTTTAGACATGCTGAGGCTAAATTTATGATACAGGACTGGATCTGTAAAATATAAGAAATAAATATTTCCATTTTTGAGTCATCTGTATAGATGACTTAAAACCATAGATCATTAAACTCATGGAAGTTGATGAGATCAAGACAGAAGACAGTCCAAAACAGAGCTCTAGGTTACATCAACACATGAAGTGTTTAAAATGAATCTGTCCACTGAAGGAAACTGAGAAGGAAGGGTCACCCTGGAAGAGAACTCTAAAAGCAGTGTCATGAAAACCTAAGGAGAGTGCCCAGGAAGAGGGTGGGATTCGGTGTAGAGGGTGTCAAGAGTGTCATGCTTAAACAAGGTCAGTAGAAAGATAATGACAGAGGAAAAAGTTACTAAATTTAAAGATTAAGAGATCATTAGTAACCATTAGATTAGTGTAAATCGATTGATGGGTTCAGAAGCCAGACTACAAAGGATTAAATGGAAAGTGGAGAAAATGTAGTTTTTCCTTCTAGTTTTGCAGTAAAAAGGAATACATAGTGTCCCAAAAGTCTTAGTTCAGCTTTAAGATACTGCATGTTAAATTTTATTAGCTTAAAACTGCACTGTCTTTTTGGGATACCCTGTATATATAATTGATAGCTTGAGGGAACAGCAAATCTGGGCATGTTTGTAGAGAGCAGGGAAGGAGCCAGTACATAAAGACTGAAAATTAGAAAGAGGATGACTGATGAGGAAAGCTCAGAGCAGGAGATGAAATAGATCAAGGGCACAAGCTGAAGGAAGAGGAGACCTACCTTTTCTTCTGATACCAGAGTAGAGGAATATAGAAGGGGACAAGGAGGAACCAGAATGGGAATTAGGAGATATGAGGTGAAGAGCTTGGAGGAAACAGTGACTCATAATGAATGACCTTAGTTTTTTCAGTAAAGCACAGTTAAGGTACTTTGCTGAGAGTGGAGGGGAGAAGAATGGGATAAGTGTCTTAAGGAAAGAAAGAAAGTTTGAAACAATCCACATGGGGAATACAATGGGGAAAATCTATTAGGGAAGAGTAAAATATTTGCAATTCAGCAGTGATGTTGCAGTTTCAAGATGTGTTGTGGTGGAACTGTCTCAAAGAATTCAGAAATCAAAGCACCTCTAGTCCAAGTATACTCATTTATTAAGATTGACAACTCTCATGAAGTGCTCAAGTTCCAAGAAGAACCAGCAACTTCAGAGAAAGCAAGATAGATTTTTATAGGGTAAAGATGCAATTACATAACAGAAATTATGAATATTTAAAAGGCAGGAGGGGTTTGTTAAGGGACTAGGTAATAGGGGAGGGGTCCCAGTCACAGTGGAATTACACATGTGATTACTCACAATGCATACAGAAAAACCCATGGGGGGGCATGTCTGCATGATAATGATATTATAAGTCTTTCTCTGTCACAAATCCACCTAAAGGGCAGCTTTTGCTATTACTGCACAGGTGCTTACTTAGGTAAAGTCCCCATCCATTTGCACTCTGTGGTGCTGCTTTCTGACTGGCTGAGTGTTTCAATCCTGAGACTGACAGTGGTTGTGGTTGAGTACAATGGACACACCTGCTATTTCTGTGAGAAATATGAGTTCATGGACACAACTGTTCTAGTGAGCAGTGAGGTATATATGAAAAAGTTAGGATATTTGATTGGGGGCTGACCAGCAGTGGCAGTGACTAGGTACCCACAGTGGGCCTGCAGTTGTGTGGCCCCTATTGGGGCCTTCGGCAGCTTTATTAGGATTCCATCACTGAGAATCCACTCAGTTAACAAATCTGTAGTGTGACATCCTTTGTTAGCATTCACCAACCAGAAAGTAGGAGCAAAAGTAGATGGCAAAGGTAACTCAAGACTGAAGATTGGGAAGACATGAGCAGGACATAATACAGTATCACCATTTCAAAGGGAGGAAAATGCTGCCAGAGTAGGAGTAATGACCATGAAAAAAGCTTACCAAAAAAATTATGAGGAAAACAACTGCAGCTTTTTCACCAGCATTTGTTGCCAAGGATGAGGAAGAAACTGAGATGGACTGCACAGTATTATGAAATGTTAACCACTGTAATCATTGATTTTTTTCAGGACTTCTAGGCATTTCAGTGAGTTTGAGTTATACATTAACTACATCCACTATCAAACTGCATGATCTAGGAGGGAAGGTGGGACCAATTTGCTGGTCAAGAAACAGCATCTTCGGGTCGGCCAGGTGGTTCAGCAAGTAAGAGCACCGGCTCCAGTGTCGGGATGACCTGGGGTTCAAATCCAGGCTCAGATACTTAGCACCACACCCAGAAATAACTGGCCGTGTAACCTTGAGCAAGTTACTTAACCCCAATTGCTTAAAAAAAAAAAGAAAGAAACAGCATCTTGGAGAACTTGTGGCCTGCTCCAAATCTCAGGCTAGTTAAACTAGTGTCGTCAGAGCCTGAACAAACACCTGAGTTTCTGGCTCCTAATCGACCATTATACCCTCACCAATTTCCTCCGGCCTCAATTCCTGCAGTGAACGAAGAAGGGATGTTTGTTTTGATGGGAGTACCTAAGATTTTGCCGTACCTCAAGCACAGGGTGTTTCTTTCTCTGCCCAGCAGCACAGCAGGCTGGAGAGCAGCTGGTGCAGGAGCCACATGCCTCCACACCGAGCAGGCACTAGCCACACGCTAGCTTTTCTGTTGGGCTTGCGCATCTGGCCCTTACAATTGCTAGTTGCGCAACCTTCACCCACCAGGCGCCCCCAAGCGTTCATAGGCTCTAGTCCAAGTAGCCTTAGCTCACTCTCCCATTACAGAGGAAGTAGTTCCGAAGCGCCTGCTCCTTTGGCCGTTTACGATTGGTGGCGGGACAAGCCGGGTGCGGAGAAACGTCATACCCGGAAGCCAAGAGACGGAAGTGGGGGTGGGCTCCTTGTCCTCGGGGGGCGGGGAAGTCGAGACCAAAGAGGAGCAACAACAACTCGACCCTGACTCCTACTTCCCCCGACACCGGAGGCATATACTCACCCAGAGAGCCAGGGAAAGGAATATAACGCCTCCCCCGACGTCCTTCTCCCACCCTCAGCCCCCGCCATGGCCGAGGCCACGGCTGGGCTGAGCGAGACCGTCACCGAGACATCGGTTACTGTGACAACCGAACCCGTGAGGAGGACAGGGGTGTGGAGAACCTAGCGTAGACAGGGAGAGGATGACGGAGGAGAGGGGGAGGGAAAGGAGGGGGGAGGGAGGGGGAGGAAAAGGATGCCGGAGGGGAGAGGAAGGGAAAGGATAAAGGCTGTGCTGGAGATTGGGCGGCCACGGGGGAGGGGTCAGTAGCGGTGGGGAGCCGATGTGGGAGGAATACGTCATGGAGCTTCAGGGATCGGAAGAAGTATTGGATGGGGGTGTCAGGATCAGGAGATGAAATGTTTGGCAGGGTCTTAAGAGCGATTTGGAAGAAGGAATCAAGGCAGGGTTGGGTGATCAGATGAGAAAAAGGAGCTGGAAGGAGAGGGAATTGAAGTCAGGAAGCAGCTTGGGTACGAGATGGGGAGACTTGATGGGTTTAGGAGACTAATGGGGGAAAAAATGCCTTAGAATGAGATATAGACTAGACAATGAAAATTAAGGGAATAGGATGGTCAAGACCGGACTTAAGGGTAAGAGAGAAGAGCTTCCGACCCTATCCCTTCCCTCACCTATCTTCCACTCATTGATTGAGTTAGGTGGAAACATAAAGGTAGAGAGATGGAGAGAAAGGGAGTTTGGAAGTAGATAGGGTAATGGAGAGGTTAACTATGAGGCATCAAGTAAAATTCTGTAGGAAACTTCAGATGTCATTGGAGATTGAAAAAATTACTTTTAATACTAATAATAACGATTAGAATGTATGATTAGAACGAGAGGGGCAGGGAACATATGGAGGCTAATACTTGTTTCCTCTACACCTTAATTGGTTGTGTCATTCTCCAAGACCCAGAGAGTACCCCCAAAGAAATACTTTCCTATTAAACTGGGAGACCCTGAGTGTACTCCTGTTTCTATTCCCTAGTCCTCTAACACATACAGTACAGTGTTTATGGTATGAAATATGTGAGCAAGGCAAAGGGAGACTGACTAGAAGCCCTCAAAAGAAATAGTAATAAGTCTCAAAGTATAGTGGTCTTACATGGGGAAATAATCACTCCACCTCAAGCTCTTCCTCCTTATCCTCCCAACCCCCAGGAAAACCGTAGCCTAACTATTAAGCTTCGGAAACGGAAGCCAGACAAGAAGGTGGAATGGTCAAGTGATACTGTGGACAATGAGCATTTAGGACGCCGTTCATCAAAATGTGAGTAGCCACCTCCCTGTAGGATCTTTACAGTATTTTTAGTCTGCTCCCAAAGCACTCAAACCTCCAAATCCCAGACATTATCTCTCCCCCCAGTTTTACATATGGCCCAGATCCTGTTAATTGTTGTTCAGTGATGTTAGGGGCACAGTGAATGCCTAGGTCCTTAGAAGATATGGAGGAGAGAGGGCATTGGAGCATTGGTGTGTTTCTACTCTGAGAGGGTGGGTAATGGAAGAAACCCAGATGCTCTGAGGGGAGAGCCAAGAGATAGGGGACTAGATGTCTGAATTTTAGGAGAGAAATGAGAATTTTAAAGAATTTTATCCTGCAAGGGAGGAAGAAGGTGCTAGTAGAAGTGGGTCCCTCCACTCAGTTCCTGAGAGTGCATTGTTTACCATCTCCCCATGTTCTCCCACTCATCTGCAAAGGTCAAACAACTCTATCTCTTTATGGAGATTTTATTTATTGACACAGGCTCTTATAATAAATAACCCAACATCACAGAATGTGTTAAATATTGGGCCAATTATGCAGTAAAGGGAAATATTCCATTTAGTGTAAGGGGAGGAGTGGAGTAAGGGAGTTGAGTTGAGCTGAATTACTTCATTTTCTGATTGCCTCCCTCCCTACTCATATTCTAGGTTGCTGTATTTACGAAAAGCCTCGGGCCTTTGGTGAGAGCTCCACAGAGAGCGATGATGAAGATGATGAAGGCTGTGGTCACACTCACTGTGTTCGGGGCCACCGAAAGGGACAGCGTCGTATCACCACTGGGCCCCCAACCACTCTTTCCCACCTCCCTAACCCCTCCCAACCCCCACCTGGGCCCATGCAGCACTGAGCTTCACTTTTCTTTCCTTGTCCCTCCATTTATCTGGAACTGAATGTGTCTGTGTCACTACTTGGGGATTAAACCCATGGTGTGACACACACACACACACACACACACACACACACCCTTCGTTCCCTTCACCTTACACACACACACACACACACAC
>NW_027187367.1:3239369-3266741 GCF_028583685.1 Petaurus breviceps papuanus
ACACACCCTTCGTTCCCTTCACCTTACACACACACACACACACACACACACACACACACACACACACCCCCTTCGTTCCCTTCACCTTGCCTCTCCTCTACCTGCTGGAGGGAATGAGGAGGGGAGGGCAGGCAAAAATCCTGGAGTCCTGATTTTGCTGCTATTCCAGAACCCAGGCTTCCAGGCTCCTTCTACCCTTGAGGGACTCAGGCATCTAGCTCCCTCAGCTCTCGTTCCTCTTCTTCCATACCATCCCTGTTCTCAGGGACGCAGGCATCTTTTATCCTAGTCTCCAGCCCCATTCTTATCCAGCCCTCTGTTCTCACTGCCAAATTCCCTTTCCTGGAATTCAGATCCTCCCAACCCTCAATCCCCTGTTCTCTGAATCTCTAGCACACTCAAGAGTGGGCTTCATTATAACCCCAGCTTTCACTGCCAGGCCTCTGTCCCATCTAAGACCCAGGTGTCCACTCCCCTTAGTGGCCAGTTGCCCTGCTGCCAAGCTGTACTCTAATCCTGGCTTAAAGCACCTACTCCAAAGTATTATGCAATCCTAATTCTTATTCATCAGCTAGGAAGGGATTCAGGTTATGTCTTAAAATCAGTAGGCTGGAAAATGTCTACCCCTTCCAAAGAGGCTGACAGCAGAGAGTTCCCACTTCCCATCCTTCTCTTAACTACTACTCTTCAAAATGTCCTCAGAAGGGGTTGAAGGGAGAAGGGCAGTCTCCCAATTTTCATGTCCTTTCTAGGATTTTGGCAAAGGAAGCTGAAATTCTGGTTATCTGGGTTTGATACCCTCAGCTTTCTGGTTTTCCCATTGCAGAGGCTGGATCCAATATAATATTGAGGGGAACCTAGGAGAGGATAAAGAGGGATGGAAGATGTTGGTATTCCTTCCACCTACCCCACTCCCAAATAAGCCCAGAAGAGTAACACCAACTAATAGACCCCTCCACTCAATTCCTGGGAGTAAGTTATCCGCTGTCTCCTATGTTCTTCCACTTATCTGCAAAGGTCAACCAACTCCACCTCTTCACTGAGATTTCATTTATTGCTACAGGCTCTCAAAATAAATAACCCAACATCACAGAATGTGTTAAATATGGGGCCAATTATATAGTAAAGGGAGTATTTACAAGAGGGGTTAGTTTGGGCTGTGTTCAGAACCCACAAAGTGGCAAGAGGTAGTACCATGCACCCCATCCTGAATGGGAGGTGGGAAAGATGAAGGAGAGGGCTTGCATAGCATCAGGCCAGACTTCGGAGAAAAGGGAGACTGTGAGTAAAAGAGGGCTTTATCTTCAAATGGATAAGATTAGAGAAGCTTGAATGGTAGGAAGACCTTAGGAGTTGCTTCATTGGTAGAAATTACTTATCAGGAAAAGAAGGCAAGCACAGTATGTTTTATACTTTGTTTCTAGGAAGGGGAATGGAAGTCTGAAAAGTCTTGGGTACCTACTGAGAAGGCAGGTGGGGCTTAGTAGGACACTAAATGAGTAAAGGAACATTCCTGATTGTGGAAGTTGTGGGTGAAGTTAAAGTGGGCTAAGGGATGTAGGAAGAGTGGGTTTGTAGGTTTATTTAGAAAGTACTCAGGAATATAGCATATTTAGAGTTCTAAGACGAAGCTTTGAGATTTGGGAGGAAATGCGTCTCAAGTTTCCACATCTAGGTGTACAAACTGGATCTGAAATTGTCTGGGAGGGGATTTGGGAATTTCTTGGGAGTAGGCTTGAATCCAGAAGAGCTGGAGTCTACCATGTGGTTACTGAAGAGCACTGAATCCCTTAGTAAAAGTGCAGGGTGGAGGGTTCAGCCATCAGCGGGTACTATGCGGAGTGGGGTCCGGGGGTCCCGGGTGCAGAGCAACGGAAAGACGCACTCTCCAAGGGACCCAGATGCCTGGAAGGCGAAAAGCAGGTCAAGGGAACGGCCGTCATAAAAAGCTACTCGGCCCCTTTCCCAGTCCAAGTCTACGCGAATTCTCCGTGGTGGAGGCCTTCCGCCCCCCAGGGGCGTAGGCTCAGGGGCTGTCAGTGCCCATAATCTGCCACCACGGCCTTCCACTGCCCACACGTTCCCCGCGGGGCATAACCCCACGCGGCCCTTGCGCCGCACAGATTCTCCAGCCGCACCGACGGCGTAGCGGCTCTCTCCGTCATCGTCTTCACCAGAGGACTCCCCGGAAGAGGTTCCTCCAGCTGTCTCCACCTCCCAGCAATGCCGTCCAGCTCTGAAGCCTTGTGCACCCAGCACAGCTGGGAGCTGGTCGAAGCGCGCTGGTCCGTCGGGTGGTACAGGTGTCCCAGGTGGGGCTAGACAAACGCTTCGACCATCTGGGGACACAAGGAGGCGACGGTGTGCAGTGCTAGGGTCCAGGGTCAAGTCCGCTGGGTGATGGATTGGGAAATAAGGGAGTAAGAATATGAAGAATCTTAAGATTTAGAAGGTCCATTAGGGATCACATAAGCCAACCCTCATTTGAAAGAGGAAGAAAAGTGGGGAAAACAGCTTAGAACCCCAGGGCCACTTACTCCAAATCTAGTACTCTTTCCACAACCCTGGGCAAAAGGGGTCTGTCAGAGAAAGTAAAAAGGAAGGGTGGGAATGGAAAGGAGAGAAAAAGTTTGAAGGAAAAACACGAAGAGTTTAGTAGAGCTGAAGATGGTGAATGTGGGGCTAGGAGTGAGCGTCCAGGCTGGGACACCGGAGACCAGCCAAGGAAGAGCTAGGGAAGTTATTGGAAAGAGGGGAAAATTGAAGGACAGTTGAATTATTGAAGGTAGATACCAGACAGGGGAAGAGGAAGAAGGATGGAGGGTGAGAATGGTGGTTGTGTTTGGAGTGATTTAGGCCACCGTGGACAGAATTGAAAGCAGAGAACAGAGGGTCGGGTTGGAAATGAGTGGGTGTGGGGAAGGCAGGAGGAGGCTCCCAGAAAAGGGTGAGGGAAATAGCTTCAACTAAATCTGGGTGGGGCTGAGGGAGCCGGGCCAGCAGGACCTCAAAGGTGGAAACCAAATGGAGGCGATTGATACCAGGAACCTAAGGTGGAGGAACTAGGAGGGAAGGACTGGGAGTCAGACTGGGAAGGAATCTGAGGTATCTTGAGAAACCAGCCCACCCACTGAAACACAATGGAATGGATGGACCTAACTCTGGAGTGGAGTGGGGAGGTGGCATTACCCATGAAAACAAGAATAAACAATCACTGTGCTGCACATTCTGTGGTGATTGTAGGAAGAGAAAAGGAGTTTGCAAGAGAGCCAGAGGATAGACTTTAGGAGGGACATAAAGGACATCTTGACCCTTGACATCTTGACAGGAAGGAGGCCGGTGATGACAAGAGAGATGGAGAATCTTTTTTCTGGGTGTCTCCAACAAAGTAATATTATCTGACCAAAATAATACAGGTATGGTAATAGTGATTTAGGATGGAGGAGAGGAAATGGGACCTTAGGAATATGAGCTGACTGGGGGAGGGGGAGTGAAAAGGGAGAGGGATGTAGGTAAGGGGTGAAGAACAATTGAGGTTTAGACACCAACAAGGACTTCCTGATTGAGGAACCTCCCCAATCTTTGTTTAGGCTCCCTCTTCCTGTTTCCTAACTCACCTGTGAGTCTGTGGAGCATGTTTTTGACTATAGGATAATCTTCTGGGATGTCCTCATCTGATTCCTCTGGTTTGGCCTTTGTGGCATCAAGTCTGGGAAAGATGTAGTTATTGTAGACATGCACATAAAAACCCCATTAACCCTCATTCTAAATACCTAAGTGTCCTGCTATTAGTAATTAGGAAGAAGGTATAGCATGTATGAATTCATTGCTTCATGACTGATTCTTATAGGGAAAAGAGAAGTAGGAGTGGGAGGGAAGACCACAAAAGGTCTAAGTAATTCTTACTATTATTTATTAATAATAGCTGCTGTTATATCAAGATAAGATTTGAGAAGTACTTTTCACATATTGTGTCATTTGATTTTGTAAATAAAGACTTTTGGTAGGGAAAGAGGAACATCCAGTGTTGAACTCACCTTCTCCAAGTCTTCCTCACATCCTAGGGGTGGGGTAAAAGAGAAAACAGAGGTGAGCTCTAGGCTTTGATGCTGTGGAAGACTCTATCCCAGTACCCAGTCCTTCAAGTCCTAACCCCATTTCCTCCTTTGGAGGAACTCTTTTTCTAGGGCAAGTGTTCTTAACCTTTTCTGTTTCAACCTATGGATGGACCCCTTCCCAGAAACATATTTTTAAATAGTTGAAGGAAATACTAAGTTTCAATTAGAGGTTAGTAAAAAAAAAAATTAAATTAACTTTCAAAAAAATTAAATTAACTCCTTAAAAGCTATCCAGTCTGTGAACCTAGGTAAAGAACTCCTGTCCTAAAGATTTCCCATTCCATCCTTCACAGTGATTCCCTCTCTCAATATTTCCCAACATAATGTGGTAGAAAGTTTGAATTCCATCTCTGCCACTACCTGTCTGACCTTGGGCAAGTTGTCTTTAACTTCTCTGGGATGAAGTTTCCTCGTTTGTAAAATGAAAATGTTGGTCTAGATGACTTCTGAGGTCTCTTCTAGCTCTAAAGGTATGATCCCCTCCTCTTCCCCTCAATATGTCTGTCTCCCTACCCACCCATCAAACCACATGCATTCTCATTTCCTTCATCCTACCCTAGCCTGGCTAGGCTTCCTTTCTTCCTTGATCCTTTACTATATTATGCCCATATCCTCCAGAACTTATCCTTAATTCCCCAAACTTTGCTGTTAGGTATTTTAAGCCTCTTTGTTTACAGAACTTTTTTTTTTTTCCATGCTGCATTATTCCCCTACCTCTCACCCCACCCCTCCATCCCTTTCCCAGGCTCTCTAATAAAAGTTGCTTCCCCTCTCACCATAAAACCCTAATAGTGTTTATTAGCCTCTCCAAACTTTGGGACTCCCCAACAACCTGGAAAGGCATTTAGATCTGGGGTGTGGCCCCCAACAGAGGTTAAGGAGACTGAGGCACATAGTTTCTTGAGGAGTCTGAGACACTGGGAGAAGGTGTCCCAAGGTTCTTCAATAAGGGGTCTCTTGCTGTTAGCGAGGGTGTGGACCAGTCTTAGCTGGAGCCCAGGTGGAATGGGGGTGAGTAGGCAATTAGCCTTGTTATGTTAATTGCCACAAGACTAATTAGGTCTCTGAGAGCTTCAAAGGGCGGAAGTGGCTAGGGCTGCAAGAGATTATAAACACCTCAGTGTCCCAGGAAGGGAAGGAGGCCAAGGACCAGGTTACCTGGTTCCTCAAGGGGAATGCGGGCCCTGGGACCAGGTAGCCTGGATTCAAGGTGAAAACCAAAGAACCCATACATCAGACTGCTGCCCTCAGTCTTGGTTTCACCTCCTTTCACCCCTTCCCCTCCCCCAACCCCCACCTAGGACTCTGGGAAGGACAGATCGACAACAATAACAACCAGGCTTCTAACTCCAACCCAGGTGTACGATCCCAAGTACTCGTTCATGGATGCCAACTGTCTTCAGGAAATCTTATAGTTCATCCAGAGTCTTTCAAATTCCCTGCTTTCCCCCAAGCTCCCAAATCCCTTCTCGGGGCTCAGGTATTTTAAGTGCCCACACCTATCATTTTCCACCTCACCTTCCTTTACCAGGTCCCACCTGCATCTCAGGCTCCAAGCGCTGGACGCAGCACCTTCCTCACATTCTGATCTTTTTTTTTCTTTTTAAGGTCCCTGACATTCAACCGTCACTCATCCCAGGACCCCAGTTGAAATCTACTTTCCTTCCCCTTCCCCAAAATCCTCCTTCTCTCAAGTTCGACTCCACCCTTCTCTCTCATCTCCAACTTTCAGCACACCATAGTGTGTTCCAAACGGCCTTCCAAGTCTCTCTTTCCCTACTCCTTTCTTCCCCCAAGACTTCCCTCGGAAGCCAAGTAAATCAACCTTCCTCCAGTCCCCAGATCTAGGCATACATACAGCCTCCCAGTATCAGTATCCAATTCCCTTCACTCTGTACCTTGGTCCCTAGCTCTTACTAGCCCGCCCATCCTTCTCGGGACAAGTCCTCACCTCTCCGTGCGGATCCTGACAGCCCATGGTAGGGATGCGTCCCCCACGGCGCCTCGCGGTTCGAGCCCCGGGCTCTCCTAGCTTCTCCCGCAGCCCGCGACTGATCCGCACCTCCACTGCCAGGCGCACGTTCGACCGCAAGCTGCGACGAGGGCACGGGAGACTGCAGCAGGGGCAAACCGTGGGAGGCGCCGTGTCAGTGTCACCCGGCCCTGGAGGGGCGCCCCAGCGGCGGGCCAGGCACGCGCGACAGAAACTGTGCTCGCATGCAAGAAGCACGGGGTCCTGAAAGGGGCCCCCACACAGCGGGCAAGTCGACAGCTGCTCCAAACGCTCCACCAGCCCGGGACCCAACTCCGAAACCTCCATGGGGAGATGGGGGCAAGGGTCTGCTGATGTTCCTTCGACCCCCACAGTGGGTTCCCTTACTCTTTCTTTCTCTTTCCACCACACCGAAATATTAGATCTGTCTATTTCTCCTCCTCTACGTCCTTAACTTCTGGACTTCTCTTCCCCTCTGTTCTGGATCTCTTTTAGTCTGTCTTCCTCTCTTCGACAGCCTCAGTTTCTGCCTATCCGCGTCTCCCCCGCTCAGCACAGACTTTATAGAGAGGGAGGAGGCTCCCGCGGGAGGTAAACAGCAGGCAGAGACCTTGCGCAACAGCCCATCTGGTTCTCCGGCTTCCCGAGGGGAAGGGGGAGGAGAGGAGAGGACACCTGGGTCCCCGGGGCAAAAGAGAGAGACACTAGGGGGCACTATGGAGCTAAAGCAGAGTCAAGTTACCCTGGACCTCTTTGGTTCCTCCCACCCACCCAGTGGTCTCCATGCTTCTGCCTTCTTTCCATCGCTAGCATCTGCCCAATGAAGGGCGGGCAAAATGCCCAGGTGCACTCTTGGCATTTGCACCAGCATCTTCAAGGCATGAGTCATTCCAGGTGTCTGGCACTCCTTCAACTGGGGGCCGAAGGGGGGGAGGGAGGAGAAGGGGGAGCGGTCCTTCAGGAGACTGGTTTCTGGAAGAGATCAGAGGATTTGTGTGCTTCATTCTCTGATACTGTCTCTGTTTCTGGTTGTGTCTATTCATATGTGTAGCTCTAACTCCCAGCTGTGTATCTCCATTATCCCCACCTTCTCTGTCCTCAAAGATACTTTAGTTCATGAGTAGGAGGATGTCTTGTATACCACCTTCACCTTTACCTTACTAGGGATATCTCTTACTTGTTCAGTTTCTTTTATTTTATTGTCAAAATTCCCATTACTCGATGGATTGTCCTTCCATTCCATCCTCACTTTTCCAAACCTCGCCCATCATTCAAGACTGCTCAGATTCCTCATCCTCCATTAAGCCTTCTCTATTTGTCCAATTAGAAGAGATTTCTCCCTCCTCTAAATTCTCATGGCACTGTGCTTATATTGTCTTAGGAATTTATTAATACTCCCATTTACTATAATTATTTCCGTGCTATGAACAAGACTCATATCCCTACAAATCTGTATGTTTTATTCATCTTTTAAGAATCCACAGCCCCTAGCACTGTCCCAAGTACACAGCACTCAATAAATGTTGAATGAATGACTTTTTTACTCCCAGTTCATAGGCTCATAGGATTTAAAATAAAAGAGATCTTGGAGATCCAACCTCTTCATTTTACAGGTCATAGATTTATTTAGGTAGAAAGAACCTTAAGTCATCTAGAACAGGGGTGGGGAGACTTCAACCTTGAGGCCACATGTGACCCTCTAGGTCCTCAAGTGCCGCCCTTTGACAGAATCCAAACTTCACAGAACAAATCTTTTTTGGCAGTTTCCCCACCCTGATCTAGAACAATTCTCTTAGTTTACAAATGAGGAAGCTGAGGCCCAGAGAGTTTAACTGACTTGTTCAGCATCAAAAAGTAGTGGGTAGCAGATTCAGGATTAGGTTCCATGTGTTCTGATTAGAACTCCAAGGTCCTTGTCAACTGCACTAATTCTACAGGATTTGAACCCAGGCCTTCTGTGTCCAAAACCAATAAATGTTCCACTCTGCCTCTTCTTCTAGTTACTCCATTTGCCTCTGTTCATAGATCAAGAGGGACCTCAAAGACTGTCCAGTCCAACCCCTTCTTTTTTTTTTTTGTTCAGTCATTTTTCTATCATATCTGACTCTTTGTGATCCCATCTGGGGTTTTCTAGGCAAAGATATTGGAATGATTTGCCATTTACAGATAAGAAAACTGAAACATGTAGAGGTTAAATGACTTGCCTAAGGTCACCCATTTAGCAAGTAACAGATGATATTTAAACTCACATCTTTACCTGACAGATCTCCTAGGACCTTCCACACCAGCTAAGTAAAGATTCCCAAGCCATAACAGAAACCTAGGATAGTAGATTTATAGCTGGAAGGAAACTAAAAAGTATCTAGCATGTTCTCCTTTCAAAGATGAGGAAACTTAAGCTTAGAGAGGTTAAATCATTTGTCTACTATCACACAGATAGTGATAGAGTCAGGATTTGAACATAGCTTCTCTAATTCCAAATTGAGCACTCATTCAAGTGTCTTTCCAGGATCCTTTTTGCTTTGGCCTCCAGGGAAGATTTCACCCAACACCCCACACATATACCCTGTTAATTAGTTCGTGAACTCGCATGGATTCACTGAAATCTCACCAGTCCAAAATCCCCCTCTGTCTAGATGCAGCAGAATTCTAGTATGGGACCTCCTACATCACCCGTTTGGCTTTCCACCACATTTCTGATCTTTGGGAGTCTCTCTGGCTGACTGTCTCTACCTCTCCCTTTGTGCTTTCTACTTGGCTTTTCACTACCTCTCATTCTGTCTCCGTCTGTGTTTTGTTGTCACTTTTCTTTCTTCTCATTTCCCTACCTTTATCTCCATCCACTTGGGTGCTCCTCCACCTCTCTCCTTTTGTTTCCTTCTGTCTCTGCCAATCTATTATTCAGGTTCTCTCCCTTCCCCTGTCTCTCTGCTCTCACACTCTCTCTCTTCATTTCTTTGCTTGTCCTGCTAGGCCCCTCTTTCTAATTACCCTTTAGGGTTTATAAATAAATAAGCACCCAGTTGCATGCAACTATGATCAAGAACAAGCAGCTACACACTTACACACACACACATACAGATACAGATAACACTAACAAAATATACTTAGTTAACTTCATATACCTAATAGAGCCAGACTCTTACAGATATTCATGGATAGAGAATTGCACAAATAAAATGCACAAAGAGACACTGTCATTACTTTTATTGTCAATAAGCACAACAATACTACAACAACAACAATAAACCTTCATTGAGTTCCAGAACTTTTATTAGGCACCACTGCCGGCACAGCTCTGGGGAGGGGAGGGACCACACTTATATCGGTAAGGATCCAAGGAGAGGCAGACACCCCAATACAAAGATACCATAATAAAAACACACATACTTATCAAGGTCTATAAGCAAATGCTGGGGGAATTATGTATATCCTTGAAGCTACAGAAATACAAGTGTAAGTAGAACCAAAGTTTATTTTGGAAGGGATGAATTAGCAACCATTTTCTCTCATCTCTATTTAGTCCTCTGTTTTCTGTGTCACCATCTTCTTGTCCCTGTTTGTCCATGTCTTGATCTTTTTTCTCTTCCCCTTTTCTATAATTCTCTTAATTCCTCTCTCCTTTTCCCTCTGTATTTCTTCATTCTTCTAATTCACTAAAACACTCTCCTCCCAAAGGCTTTCAGGACTTGGAGTCTATGTGTCTGCCTA
This sequence comes from Petaurus breviceps papuanus, assembly GCF_028583685.1. Classification (NCBI taxonomy): domain Eukaryota; kingdom Metazoa; phylum Chordata; class Mammalia; order Diprotodontia; family Petauridae; genus Petaurus; species Petaurus breviceps. The sequence continues at coordinate 3,249,192 of NW_027187367.1, forward strand.
TGTACGAAGCCACATAATTAATCCCATCCACCTACATTTGCCCACTCTGAGTGGCATTCTCTCTTGGTTGGCATAGATAGAGATAGTGGTTTTGTTTCCCCCATTGCACATGATCATTGCTTCTAAAAAGAGACAAATTTTCCAACACTAGGTGGTAGATGGCAGTTAGGCAGCAGCTTAGGGACGATTGTAGATAGAGTGGTGAACTTGGATTTAGGAAGACATGAAGTTTAAATTTTGCCTCAGACACTGACTAGCTGTGTGATCGTGGGCCAGTTGTTTAATCTCTCAGCCTTGGTCTCCTCATCTGCAAAATGGGGTTAATAATTGGCCATACCTCCAGGGTTATTGTGAGGATCAAATGAGGTAATAGGTGTAAAGCACTTAGCAAACCTTAAAACTCTATATAAATAGTAGCTATTATTATAATTCATAGAAGAGTCCCACATTCACCCAGACAGTTTCATATGTCCCACTGAATAAAGGGGCTGAGTTGCACTCTCTATTTACTAGAGAGTTAGCAACTTTCTTTCCCTTAACTCTACTTTCTTTGGAGCATCCTGACTTTTTATATTAAACAGGTATGGGGATTTATGGATGTAGTCAATCAAAATTAGCTCTATGTTTTCCAATTCACCACACACTAGTGAAAACCCATTTCTTTCTTTTTAATTTGTTGTATTTCAGTGGCTGCTAGTTACTGTCCTTGGCATAATGGAACTTGCCATCCACGGAGACCAACACCTATGCTCAAACTCTATGCAGAATTTACTCTTGGCATAGAATAGATAAGCAGTGCGAAACAATTATAGTACATTTCATAATAAACTCATTTAAAACATCTACCAAACTAGGCTACAAGCTGACTGCTTCTCCAGACCTCCACAATAACCTTTCTTCTCTTCCTAACTTTCTTATAAGGCACCACAATTTTCCCAGTCACCTGGGAAAGGAGCCTCAGTGTCATCTTGACTCCTCATTCTCATTTATCTCACAAATGCAGTTTGTTGCCAGTTCTGGTCCTTTCTACCTTCACAACATCTCCCCTGTATATCCTGTTCTCTCCTCTCACACAATCATCACCCCAGTTTAGGTCTTCAGAGGCAGGAACCAGACTCCACGAATTAGAGCAATGAAAGTAAAATCAACCCCAAAAGACCAATTCCACCCTTCTTCTCTCCCAGGGACCCCATAAGGATTGGAGATATAGAGTAGAATTAGGCATTAATAATGGAAAGGGAAGGGATGAGACCTGGAATTGAGACATAGAAAGAGCCTCTCCCAAAATGCTTTGCTCCCTATGTCATTGCCCTGGCACAATGAAGTAGGAATTAACAACAGCAGTAAAGAAAAAGAGGGGACATTATTAGTATGAATCAGTAACAAGCAAAAATCAGATTGATTGTGAGTTCCTCCACCTAGATTGGTAGCAACTAGAAGGCCAGGAGCACAGTTTATACTCTTTTTTGGGGGTGGAGTGGAGTGGTGGCACTCACAGTGTCTTGTTCAATAAATACCTGTGGGTTGGTTTTTTGTTTTTGAAAAATGTCAGGTCCTGACATTCCACAGAATCACAACATCTTGGAGACAGAAGAGACCTCGGGGCGGCTAGGTGATGAAGTGAGTAGAGCACCTACCCTGGAGTCAGGAGGACCTGGGTTCTGATCTGGCCTCAGGCACTTGACACACACTCACCAAAAAAAAAAAAAAATCTAGCTGTGTGACCTTGGGCAAGTCACTTAACCCCAATTGCCCTACCCTCCCCCTTTCAAAAAAAAGAAAGATAGAAGAGACCTCATTCAACTTCTAATAAATTCAATCTGTATCTGGATAAGGTTCCACAAACCACTAGGGTATGAGCTGACTGATAGCTAGCATTGTAAAGTCTTCTCCAGACAATTCTCAATTTGTCAATGTCCTTCCTAAAACATGCCCCCCAGAAAGGAACACAATGATCTAACAACATGGTCTAACCAGGTCAGAGAACAGTGGGATTGTGGCTGTCCCAATCCTGGACACTCTGTGTGGATCACAAAAGCAAATTAGCTGTATGACTTCTGTATCACATCATCGACTTATTCGAAATGTATTCTTTGCTAACAGTCCCAGATTTTTTTCACTCATAGGAGCTATTATCTAACACTACTTTTCTCATCTTATAATTGTCAAGTTGATTTTTTTCTTTTTTTTTGGAGGAGGGAAGACAGCGCAATTGGGGTTAAGTAACCTGCCCAAGGTCACACAGCTAGTAAGTGTTAAGTGTCTGAGGTCAGATTTGAACTCAGGTCCTTCTGACTCCAGGGCTGGTGCTCTATTCACTGTGCCACCAAGTTGATTTTTTTTAAACCCAGTTGTAAGACTTTATAGATCTATTCCCTCACACTCTACTCCCCACCTCCAATTACTTAGAAGGGTAGAGATTTGAAAAGGGGGTGGAGATGATAAGTGAGGAAAGACTCATCTAGAATAAAGAGGTGCTACATACAATGTCAGAGAGGAATGGAATTTGAGGATATCTGGCCAGGAATGGTTTGCTGAGCCTATTTACCCTATTACACAAAGAGGTGGAAAAGGTCAAAGGTTTCTGAGAATTCCATGCCTCAGAATGAGCCAAACTCCTAAATCAACCTAGATTCCTAGTGTGGTCCTCATGATGTGAGGATCAAGTTCAGAGTCCCTTGAAAGTGTCTATCTCTTTATCTAGTGTATTGAGCAAGAAGGGTCCAAACTCCTTTGCCTGCCCCAAAGGGAGCAGTAAAGGAATTAAAACAAACTTAAATTAAACAATTATAATTTAATATTAATTGTAATAATATAACAATATTAGATATAAATATAATCTATAATAAATATAACAATAATTATTATTTGTTAATATGAATTAAACAAAACTAAACAAACTCAGACTATACATTTCCTAGAATTCCTGGATTTTATGGAAGTCAGCCAATCAATAAACATTTATTTATCTCTTACTATATGCTAGACATTGTTCTAAGGGCTGGAGAACAAAGAAAAGCAAAAACATGGTCCTCAACCTTACAAAGCCCACATTCTAATGGAGGAGACAATATGAAGACGACTAAGAACATGCAAGATATGTACTGTATGAATGGAAGGCCATCTCAAAGGCAAGGCTCTAGCACTGAGGATGGGGCGAGGGGACTGGGAAAGGCCTCTTGTGGAAGGCAAGATTTGAAATGAATCTTAAAGGAGCAAGAGTGTGGAGGACATAGAAAGGAGATGCGGGACATGAAAAGGAGATGCAGTGCCTAATGTGAGTAGGCCAGTGTAGCTGGAGGGAAGTAAAGTCTGAGAAGACCTTAGTCTGAGAAGGGAGGAAGGGGTCAGGTTGTGAAGGACTTTAAATGCCAAACAGAACATCCTGTATTTGATCTTGGAGGTGGCATTGAGCCACTAGAGCTTATTGAGTGATATGGTTAGACTTTCATTTTATGGTTAGACTTTTCATTTTAGGAAAATCACTTGGGCAGCCAAGTGGCTGGATTGGAATGGGGATAGACTTGAAGTAGAGAGGAGACTAATCAGAAGGCTCTTCCAATAGTCCACATATGAAGGGATGAAGACCTAAACTGGGGTGATGATTGTGTGAGAGGTGAGAACAGGATATACAGGGGAGATGTTGTGAAGGTGGAAAGGACCAGAACTGGCAACAAACTGCATTTGTGAGATAAATGAGAATGAGGAGTCAAGATGACACTGAGGCTCCTTGCCCAGGTGACTGGGAAAATTATGGTGCCTTATAAGAAACTCTCTGGTGTCCTAGATGTTTGGAAACCTCCTGCTCTAGGAAAAGTCCTAATTTATAGATGGAGAGATTCTTTTCTAGTGACCCACCACTTTCTTTTTAAGAAAGGGAAGTCGAGGAGGAGGTTTCTAACAAGAGTATTTTTTTAAGTATAGAATAGTTGTCCACTTGAAAGGCACCTTTCATCCCACAATCCTCTGTGGATTTTGTTAGAAGACTAACTAAAAATGCAAAAAGATTTCAATAGGGTGAAAAGAGCTCAAGGCTGGGAGTTGGGATACCTGGCTTCTCAATTCTGCCATTAACTGAGTGACACTGGGCAAGTTTCCTCCCCTTTCTGAGCCCCAGTCTCCTCCTCTGCAAATGAAAGCAGCTCAAAGGGATGATGTCTAAGATCCCTTCCAAATCCAGTGCTCTGTGCTTCTGTGTAGTGAGACAACTGGACATACAGAGAGCTGACCATGATGTAGTTGAATAACCAAGCAGAGAGAAATCACCCTTTCCTTCTAATGCTTCTTCCCTTTCAAATCCCTCCTAAATGCCCTTGCTTTTTCCTCATCCTTCCCCTCTTCCCACATGATACCATTCCCTTCTCAATCTCTCAACATCAATCATTTCTGTGCCATCTTCCTTGCTCTTTCAAGCCAGTCAACAAGTTTTGTTGAGCCTACAAAGAGGTATCTCAGCATTTAGGAGCCTGATTACAGGACAGTCATTGTCCTTCTCAAGTAGCCTGATAAGAGTGACAAAGTATACACATATGTATATATACACATGTATACATAATGTATACTTTGAGATCTATGATTACAAAATTATGAAGGTACACTGAGCAACACAGAGAGAAAGCAAACTTTCCAGAAGGCCCTCTGAAGAAAATGACCTGGACCTACAATGTCAAGGAAGAGAGGGGTGAGGTGTGATGGGCAAGAAGAGAAAAACTCTGGTTTACAAATTTAGTGTTACTAGGGCAAAGGCAGGGGAAAAGAGTCCAGGGAATAAAATCTTCATAATGCAGTAGAAAAAACACAGAATTTCAGGGTCCGAAAACCAGGCTTCGAATCCCATCTGTATTGCTTGGTACTTGAGTGACCTTGGGGAAATCATCTAACCTCCCTGGGCCTCAGTTTCTTCATCTGTAAAACAAAACAATAGGACCAAATACCCTCTGAGGTCATCTCTAGCTTTTGATCTATGAACATATGAATGCAAGAAAATAGGCCAAATTCTTCTGGTAATATCTATTTTCTCGTTCCCTTCCTTCTTCCTTAATAATGGTAACAGATTTCTAAACCACATTGGGTTTTACAAGGCATATTCATTAGAACAATCTCATTAGGTAAGGATAAGCCTTGTGATTTCACATGTGAGGAAAATGAAGGCCAAATTAGTAAAGAGCTTTGCCCACATTCACACAAATGGTAAGTGGCAGAACCAAGATCAGACTCACCTTCTACCTCCAAATCAATCTCACCCTGCTTCTCCTTAAAATTTTTGTCAATATCTCCATTCATTCTCCCAATCCCTCTCCTTTCAATCCCTCTTCGGTGGATACAATTTCTTTAACATTCTCCTGTCCAATCCTTCCCAGTGACCCTTCTATTATCCCTATTGAAAAATTTCCCATCTTCTTTTAAATGTTCCCTACACCCTTACTCTTACTTAACATCCCTCTTTAATCTTCCCTGTGTCACTTAGGCCATGACCCTTTCCTTCTTCAAGTCAATCAATCAACAAATATTTGTCAATCAATTACTGTGTGCCAGGAGCTGTAGTCAACTGTGAGGATATGAAGAAAAATATGTACACACATTTATCTTGCATGTATCATATGTATGTGTGTATATCATGCATATATCACATATGTGTTCACATACATATATATCATATGTATATGTCATATATTGTGTATATATACCTATTGTATTTTATATATATATATCAGGTACACCCAGAGTACATGGAAAATAGCCTTAGAGTAGCCTAAATAGGCAGATAGATGTCACAATGGACTGAACCTGGAGTCAGGAAAACCTGACAAATGCAGCCTCAAACGCTTACCAATCATCTGACTCTGGACCAGTCACTTAACCTATATCTGCCTCAGTTTCCTCAAATGTAAAATGGGGATTATAATAGTACCTATCTCCCAAGGCTGTTGTGAGGATCAAATGAGATATTTGTAAAGTGTTTAGCATAGTGCCTGGAACATAGTATATGCTCAATAAATCCTTCCTTTTTTCCTTCTTCCTTCCCTCCCTTCCTTCCTTCCCCTTTGTGGGGAACAAGAAAGGCCTCAGGAAGAAGGTGGTGTTGGAGGTGAATTTTGAAGGAAGCCAGGGATACTTAGAAGCAAAGGTAGAGAAGGAAAGCATTCCAGGCATGGAGGCAATAATGCTGTCAGTCCTTCCTCATTAGTCATGCCTCCCAGCTGACCCTCCTCTGCTCCCCATTGTCTTGGATAACCATTGCCATCTCCCTCCTTCATATGTTTAATGAACACTCCATCTAAACTTGAGGTTATAGAACCAATTCTTTTTTTTTTTTGAGGGGGAAAGGCAGAGCAATTGGGGTTAAATGACTTGCCCAAGGTCACACGGCTACCTTTTTTGTGTTGTGTCTGAGGCTGGATTTGAACTCAGGTCCTCCCGACTCCAGGGCCAGTGCTCTATTCACTTCACCACCTAGCCACCCTTACAGAACCAATTCTTAATTGACTTGTCCTGTCCTTTTAATGACCATACCAAATGCAAGAGTTTAGTAACTGATATAAGAAAATCCTTTAAATTTGATGTTAATTCAACTCAATTAAAAAATTGTTGATTAGTCCATTACCTATCTCAGAATATTTTGAACTAGTCTCTGTAGTGAATACCATCTCTGCTTTCAAGTAGTTTACAATATTCAAGGCGAAATGCAGAAGACAAAAAGGGAAAGGTGATCTGACTTCCTGTTCAATTTCTACTTCCTGACCTTCCTGGCTACATTTCATCCCTTACAGAGTCATGTTCCTTTCCTATTTATTATCAGCAGCAGGGTACAGTGGAAAGAGAAGATCTTGTGTTCAAATCTTGGATCTGTGTGATCTTGGACGAATAACTTAACTCGTCTGGGCTTTATTTCCCCATCGCTAAAGTGAAGAGGCTGGATTAAATCCGCTTTGCAATCCCCTCCAACTCTGATTCTCACTCCTTCTACCTCCTGCCAGCCCCTTACCTTTCTCCTTTTTAACTTTCCTTTATGGGGACCCCATTTATCTCCTGTACAGCTTTTGCCAAACCTCTCCCTACAGAGTGGAACAAAGGTGAAACAATGCAGTGAGAAAGTTGGTCAACCTGCTCCCCATGCTTTAACTTATTTGGAACTGAGTGATCCCTGAGTGCAAGAAACTATACTATCTTTAGAAACAGTTTCTGTTTCTGTCTGTCCTTTTGTTTCTGGTCTCTGTCTCTAAGTTCTTTGTCCTTGTCCTTTCTTGCGGCCCCTTTGGCTAATAAAGACTTTTTTAAAAACCACTTTTTTTGTTTTTTAATCTTTATTTTCAGTTCTTAATTCTCTCCCTCCTTCTACCTTCTCCCTCTCATCCATTGAGAAGTCAAAAGATACAATACCCATTATACATATGAAGTCATGCAAAATGTATTTCCACATTAAGTTAATAAAGACTTGAAAGGAAACACCAAAAGTAAAGATGCCAAATCATACCCAGAAAAGAGAGAGCCAGAAAGTGATACAAAGCTAGAAATAGATGAATAATATGCTCTGAGCAGCTTGGCTACAGCAGGCTTAAGTGTAAGAGCAAGTGAGATGATGTTTATAAAGTATTTTGTAAGCTATAACACACTATATAAATGTCAGCTGTTATTACTAATGGAAAGAGTCTTGTATTTGGTGTCATGAGATATAGGTTCAAAGCCTGATTTTTCTATTTATTCCCTGTGTGATTTTATACAAGTCAGTTTTTTAACTTGTAAAATAGATCTCTGAGGTCACTCTGAAGAGTTCCATGTCTGCTCTGGGTGGGAAACAGAAAGTAGAGATAGAACCCATTGGCCCCGGTGACCAAAAGTAAGTCTAATCCTTCCGCACAACAGCCCTTCAAACATTTGAATCATGTCCTACCTTTATTTTATCTCCTCCAAGTTAAATATCTCAAGTTTCTTCAAGATCTCATTGGACACAGACTCAAAACTCTTCACCATCCTGGTTGTCCCCATTCTATTCAAGCTAATCCATGCCTTTCCTAAACTGTGACACCCAGAAATTAACACAATATTCTAGATGTGGTCTGATGAGGACAAAAGACAGTAGAAATGTTGCCTCCCCATTCCTGGACACCAGATTTCTCTTAATACATCCCAAGATTCTGATAGCTTTTTTTGGCTGCCACACCACACTGCTATCTCATATTGAGTTTGCAATCTACTAAAAAAAGAAACCCAAATCTTTTCTCAGAAAACTTCAGTTTAACCATGACTCTCCCATTTTAAACTTGTGATGATGATTTGAACCCAAATGTAAGACATTACACATATCCCTATTGAATTTCATCTTCTTAAATTAAGCACAATACTCTAGGGCAGGGGTGGGGTACCTGTGGCTTTGAGGCCACATCCTTTTATTAAGGGGATTTATTCCCTGAAGTTTGGATTCAGTCAAAGGGACAAACTTGAGGACCTAGAGGGCCACATGTGGCCTTGGCAGCAGGTTCCCCACCCCTGCTCTAAGGTGTCAAGGTCTTTAGATATCCTTACTGACATCCAGGATGTTCCTGGCACCTCCCAGCTTTGGGTTAGTCATCTAAAAATTTGCTAAGCATTCGTATCTATGCCTTTGTTGAAGAGATCTTTTATCAAGCTGACATGAAACTATCATTGTACTTGGGTCTTCAACCAGATCTGCAACCATTTAATTGTTCTTATCACCAAGTCCCCATCATGCCATCTCTTCCATAAGAATAGTATAAGATATTTTATCTAATGCTCTGCTAATGTCTAAGTAAACTATGTCCGAAGTATTCTTGTGATCTATTCCTTTAGTAATCCTGTTACAAAGGGAAATAGAGATTAGTCTAACATACCTTGTTCTTAATGAAGCTAAAGCAGCACATTGTTAATCCCCACTTCCTTTTCTAGAACTTCACTAAGTATCTATTTAATAATCTGCTCTAAAGTGTTCCCAGGAATTTAAATCGCGCTTACTAGCCTGTAATTTGGAGACTATTCTCTTCCCTTTTTTGAAAACCAGGACAAGCATCTGCCCTTTTCTAGTCCCCCCAGTACGTCTCCCATTCTCCAAAACCTTTCAAATATCACTGACAACAGCTCAGGAATCAATCAATAAACATTTATTTAGCATCTCCTATGAATCAGACACATTGCTAAAGTCTGGGGGATAAACAAAGAAGCAAATGACAGTCTCTGCCCTCAGATAGTTTACAGTCTAATGGGGGAGACAACATGAAGACCAATATATACAAAGCAAGCTATACACAGGATAAATAGGAAGTAATTAACCAAAGGAAGGCGCTGGAATCAAGAGAAGCTGAGGAAGGCTTCCTGTAGATGGTAGCTTAAAGGAAGACAGGGAGGTCTGTAGCTGAAGCAAAGGAGGGAGAACGTTCCAAGCATGGGTGACAGAAAAAATGTGCAGAGAGGGGAGATGGAGTGTCTTGTTCATGGAACAGCCAGGAAGCCCATGTCACTGAATCGAAAGGTAAAAACTGTGACACCCAGAAATGAACACAAGGGTATACATGGGGGAGTAAGGGCTAAGAATACTGGAAAGTGATTTGGGGGGGAGGGAAGGGACCTAAGTGCTAGATCACCTCCATTGGTTGTTTCAGAAAGGAGGATGTAGTTCACCTTGCCTGCTGACTTGAATTCATCAAGGTCACTAGGTAGTTGTTTTATTACAATCTCCATATTTATTGGATATAAACTCCTCATTAGCCATTCTTTCTTGTTATTTACAATGCAAAAGTCATTCTCCTTGGCAGAAAAAACAGAAGCAAAATAATAATGTCTAGCATTTACTTACTGCTTCAAGATTTAGAAACCATTTTACATAGGCTATCACATTTAATCCTCACAGCAACCCTGTGAGGTAGATGTTATTATTATCCCCATCCTACAGATAAGGAAAGTTGTGGACTGAGAGTTGGTTAAGTGAATTGTCCAGGGTCACACAGCTAGTAGGCATCTAAAGTAGGATTCAAATTTAGGTCTTCCTGACTCTAAATCCAAAGTTCTACAAACTGAGCTAGATCCAACTTTGATCAGTTGTCATAATCCTATCCACCTCAAGCAAAGACCCTACCATTTCTTTGATCTATCTCCTTCCATCAATTTAACTTAAAAAAAAAAACTAGACACTTTTCATTGTCCTCAGCTTAGCTAAATCTGAGCTTTGCCTCTCATTACTTTATAAGACTGTGTCATGCTCATAGTCAAGCTTTGCTCTTGTGTTCATCTTTTGTATGTATATTTTTAAAAGTCTAAATTGGTTGGTTAGTTCCATCCCCATACCAATGAGGATTATCTCTTATTTTCTCAATTGTCTCTTAAGACAATTTCATTTTTTCTCCCCTTTGGAATTGTTTTCCTTTGAATATTCAGAATTTCATTTTAAAGAATTTCCAATCCTTACTCAACTGACTTTCTCTATAGAACTTTTGTCTATGGATCCTATCTATCTTTCCTCCAAAACCTTTGAAATTTGTTCTCTCCAAACTTTGGGGACATATCAGACTATGATTTTCCTTGTCTTTACTATCACAAACTCTTGAGGAAATAAGCAAGGTTCCCCAGCAATTATTTCTTCCAGCTGTTGAGCAGCAAATCCAGAATTAAATTTCCCTTGTGGGTTTCTCCATCTTTTGAAGAACTGGATTATCCTTAAGACAAATCAAGAAGTTTAACTACTCTACTAGAGAAAGTTCCAGAAATTTTCCATATGATAGAACATTATTACTATAAAATCCCTTTGCCCTAGGCTTGTGTTCTATTTCCTAAACTCCTCATCTGATTCCTCTTTCTGTCCAAGTGGGTGGTAGCACACTACAATGTCAAAATCATTTTTGTTTCTTCTCTCATTGATCTCCACAATGCTTCCCTCTCCTAGTTCCTGAACTTCTTCACACTTTTTAAATTTACAGTGCTATTCTGCTATTATGCTCCCTTTTATTTATCCTGTTTCTTTTGAATTAGGTATGCCTATCCCCAGTCATATTCTAGTCATAAGTTTCATCCCACCAAATGTCAATGATACATTTTTTTTTTACTTGATGGCATTATGGAGTCAGATCATCTGGCTTGTGGGTAGAAGAAAGAGATCTGAATTTGGAGTCGAAAGACATAGGTTTAAAATCCCAGACCTGCTACTTGCATTTATGATGTTGGGTAAGTCACTACCTTCGTTGGGCCTCTGTTTTTATAAAATGGAGAGATTCAACTAGATGATTTCTAAGATCTCTTCCAAATATAATATGCTATTACTTAGATTTCAATCCTATAATCATTTTGTTCTGACTCTCAGCGCACCAAACCATCTTCTAATAGTGGACTGGTTCCTCGGTGCAAAAAGAATGTGCTCTGGAGAATAGGGTCTGGATCTCTCATTTTCATTGATTCAGAGAATACCCAGATGAAAAAAATCCCTCTGCCAATGAAGGCAGAAAACTTCTTTGAAACTTAAAGCTTTAGAGAGTTGCCAACAGGCACTAAGAGGTTAAATGACTTTCCCTGTGTTGCACGAGGAAAGTCATATAATGTCTTTCAGAGTCTATACTATGCAATGTTGCCTCTGTCTCTCTACAATATGAATATTCTGTCCACTTAGCACTGTAAGTAATACATTGTCATTCCTGCTTGGCAGTAAATCTTGTGTGGATATCACCAATTCATCCCCATAGTCCACATAAAACACATCTAGAGGAATGATAAAATCAAGTTTCTGAACCTACAAAGCTGATGACTAAACCCAGTATTCTAATAATAGTTACTTTTTTATAGTGCTTTACAGTTTGCAAAGCACAATAATGATAATAATAACAACTAACCTTTATATAGTACTTACTATGTGCCAGGCACTGTGCTAAGCATTTTACAATTATTATCTCATTTTATCCTCACAACAACCCTGGGAAGTAGGTGTTATTATTATCCCCATTTTACAGATAAGAAAACTGAGGCTGAGAGCAATTAAGTGGTTTGCCCAGGGTCACAGCTAGTAGGTGTTTGAGGTCAGATTTGAGCTCAAGCCTTCATTTCTGCAAGTCCAATGCACTATCCACTATACCACCTAGCTTCCCCATGTAACCCAGTCTGAGTGGCTGCTTGCCCCTTTCTTTTACCCTTACCCTTTAACTATAAAAAATGTAGAGGGAGAATAAGAAAGTGAGACAAAGTGTGGGAGCAAAGGGGAGGTGAGGCAGCCTTCCCATCATAATGCTCTCCTTTCTCATCTCGTCTTCCTAGCTTTTCTGGCTTCCTTCAAGGCCCAGCTGAAATCCCACCTTCAACAGGAACCCTTTCAATCTACTGCCTTCCTTCTGGCGATTATTCCCAATTTGTCCCTTATATGGCTTATTTGTAAATAGTTATTTGCATGTTGTCTCCCTCTTTGGACTATAAACCCTTGAAAACAGACTGTCTTTTCCTTCCTTTGTGTCAGCACTTAGCAGAGTGCTAGCATATAACATACACTTTGAATGTTTATAGACTGACTGACAGCTTGGATAGAGAAAGACATACACTAGAAAGGAGATAAGAGCAAAGGAAGAAACAAGGAATGATGGGAAAAGAGAGAAGAGGCAGAGAGGGAAAGATAAAGACAAAAAGGCCAAGAGAGATAGAGTCATCGAGAATGATCATGAGAGACAGAAAGTGAGCCACAGATTAAGTGATGAGTGAAACACTCAGAGGGCAACGAAGTAAAGGAATAACTAAGGTATCACATGATCGCAACTTTCTTAGGGACTGATCTGCCCTTCCTTCCCTTCCTTGCTTCCTTCCTCTCCTCTGGTGACTTGTCACTCAATGCAACTTTCTTAGGGACTGATCTGCCCTTCCTTCCCTTCCTTGTTTCCTTCCTCTCCTCTGGTGACTTGTCACTCAAATATCAATGGCATGCTGCTGGCACTCAGCTTGGCAATTAGTCCTGGCAGCCTCTCCCTCCAGCATCCTCTGGAGCCATATCGTCCTTCCAGTTCCTCCTCACCACACACCCCTACCCTACCCTGCCCTGCATCTCTTAAGAGGGCGATAGAGGCATCTGAGTAGTGCCATGGAGTTTATGGCTCCTCTAAACCAAGACTCTCCCCACCCAGAGTGTGGCATCTCTTACCTTTTTATCTAATGATCTCTAAGCACCTTTGTGAGCGTCATTGAAACTGAGGTTGAGGGAGAAGCATCCACACCCCTTCCCTGGTCTAGCTCCTCTCCTCAGGTCTAAGTCAAGAGGGGCATTTATAGGGAAGGAAGATCCATCAGAGTGTAGTTTAGGAGGTGATAGAGAATAAAGTAGCCACCAAAACTTTTGAGGAAGTTTGTAAGGAGGTAATGAATGTGGAGAAATTGCAGCCCCCTCCCACTTCCAGACACGTACACAATCAACAACAACAACAAATAAAACCCAATTAGATATAGTCCAGCAATACAAATTCTCATATTTTAAGTTCATCTCCTCTCTGGTAGGAAGTGAGTCCTCCCTAAGGAAGTATTCTATCTTCACTATTCTGGAGTCATGGTTTAATCACTGCATTGATCAGAGTCATAAAGGCTTTCAAAATCAAATTAGATTTTTAAAAGAAGTATACAGAAGCAAGGGCAGATGACAGGATTGCTATAAGAGTATGGTACAGTTCTATAAAAATAATGTCAGGATAGGCACACTAATACACTGTTGGTGGAGCTGGGAAATGGTCCAACCATTCTGGAAAGCAATTTGGAAGTCTGCTTGGAAAGTGACTAGGACACTTAGTGGAGGAAAAGGTAGGATACAAGCCATAGGTACTGAAGGCAGAGACTTGCATAAAATTTGTGAAGAAGAAGAGTGAGGTGATAGCAGAATTGCAGAATCATGAAGCTATAATAGACCTTGGAGATCATCTAGTTCAACTCATTTTACAGATGAAGAAATCAAGGCAAAGATTATAAATGCATATAAAATGGATTTTTTAAAGTAAAATCTTAATTGGTCAGAGAGTTTTCTGTATATCCACATTGGTCTCTTCAGACAAATTCCATTTTTTTTTCCTCCTCAATGTAATTGCTTACTTTTGTGCCTTCAGAATTTCATTCTTCAAATTTTCCTATCCCTCCTTAACTGACTTCTCCTATAGAATTTTAGTTCATTACATCCTATCCATCCTTTCTCTGAACTCTTTGAAATCTGTTCTCCTCAAATCTGGGTGCATGTCAGAGTATTCCCAGATTTCCTCTATTACAAATTCTGGGAAGGAATGGTCACTTCCCTCCCAAATTCCCAGCATTTCCATCCCCAACAACCAGTTCCTTCCTGTTAGTGAGAATCTGAATAGATTTTCCCCTTGTTAGTACCTCCGCTTTTTGAAGGATGAAATTATCATAAGGCAATTTAAGAGGTTGGTGGATGCTCTGCTTTTGGCTTTTAGCAAATTGTGGGAGTTTTCAAGGAGCTAATTAGAAGTGAGAGAAAGCTGCAAAGAAACTGGAAACCAAGGACAGATTTTTAAGAGAGTTCAATGGAGCTGGGAATAGAGTGAAAGAATATTGAATAGAGATAATAAAGGCTTTAGAAAGCAATGGAATTAGAATAAAATGGGGGAGGATAATGAAGAAGCAGTAGGGGTGAAGGAAGCTCGGGGAGTGGGAGACAGATAATTTCATTTATTTATTTATCTATCTATCTATTTATCTATCTATTTATTTATTTATTTTGCTTTTTGGAGGGCAATTGGGATTAAGTGACTTGCCCAAAGTCACACGGCTAGTAATTGTGTAAAGTGCCTGAGGCCAGATCCAAACTCAGGTCCTCCTGATTCCAGGGCCAGTACTCTACTCACCGTGTCACTTAGCCACCCTGGAGACAGATAATTTTAAAGAAAAATTGAATGATGAAAAGAGTAAGCAGAGACAGCTCCACATCTCTGGAAAACATTCCATTTAAGATACCTTAACTCTCTGAACATCCTGTTGACATTCTGAAATGAGTCACCCAGTCCCAGAAACTGGAGGCAAGAGTGATGTCACAGCCTGGAGTGGCAGGCACCCCAGGACAGTGAGGCTCTTGGGGTTCAGGGAGCCCAACCTGTCTGGCCCCACTCATCTTGGAAGCAGGGCCCTATTTAGTATCCCAAAACAAATAAAAATTGGAATATAATAGGTGTCCTCCAGGGTATGAAGGGGCATAGATGGGAGTCACTCTTGAAACAACAATAAGAGATGGAGAAGACAAACATAAATACAGTCTACCAGGAAAACAAACTCCTAAATTTCTCCCCCAAGGGACTCTGAGGTATATTAGGAAATTGAAGCTGAGGAAAAATTATAGCCTGAGCTCATCCCTAAAGGTAAACCTTGGCCTTTTGGGCAGCCCCAGCGCAATCTCACCACTGTAGACAAATCTCTGGGATCCTAGGGACTCAGCAGGCCAATGAGTTATACCAAGTAGAATTCAGGATTAAGCAGACATTATTAAGTGCCTACTATGTGCAAGTGAGTAACTGTACTAGTTTCTGGGAAGGAGACAAAGATGAAAATTAAATTCTTCCCGCCTTTAGGAGCTTACAGTGTAATATGGGAGTATAGGTACATGGTATGTACACAACTACATAGAATCCAAGGTGTGGTGTGATAGGAATAAGAAAAAGGAGGATGATAATGGGAACATTTGAGGAAGGAAAGAAGCTTAGGAGGCAGGGTAGAGAATAGTCACCTGCAACCTGCCTTCCAGTCTTTGATGTTACTAGCTGTGTGACCCTAGACAAACCATTTACTTAGCCTCTCTGTGTCTCTGCAGTGAGGGCTAATACTCCTTTACAGACTCATTCATAGGAGTTTTGTAGGGAATGTACTTTGTAAACATTAATGTGCTATCTAGACATGAGGTATTTCTATTGTTTTCCTTTTATAATCATCCCACCTCGGGGGCGGCTAGGTAGCACAGCATATACAGAGCACCGGCCCTGGAGTCAGGAGGACTCAAATCTGGCCTCAGACACTTAACACTTGTACTAGCCATGTGACCTTGGGCAAGTCACTTAACCCCGATTGCCCTGCATTCCCCGCTCCAAAAGGCGAAAAAAAAAATCATTCCACCTCTTGGGTAGTTAATCCTGGGGCATAGGTTTCCATATTTGGGACTGTCATGGAGGAGGAGGGTACAGAGCTGTATCGAGGGCCTCATTGGATTTCATATAAGGTCAGGGCCAGAGAGCCGGGTACTAAAGAATCTCTTGGATCAGAACTTTTAAAACTTTTAATTTGGATTAGAGTTCTTTCTGCCCCACCCTTTCGTTTCAGGGTGAAGAGTGGGAGTGAGAGGGAGGTGGGTACTGGAGTGTACTGAAACCCCCATGAGAAAGATCACTCTTATTTTTCCCTTTTAGAGAGCCCAGAAATTTTATCATTTCTCCTAGTTCTTCAACGTCCAATTTTTCTTGAAAGTCACTTCTCTTCTCTCGATAACCTGCACTTCCAACTGTCCCCACCATCGTAGGGTCTCGTTTCCCTTTTCTGACAATTCCATCCTCTGTCTCCACTCCCTCTCGGTGCACTTCCTCCTTCCTCTCTAGTTCCCTTCCGACACTTGATTGTCTCATCCTTCTAATCCTTCTTTGCCATTGCTTTTTCCTTATCTTGGGGGGGGGGGGGGGAGGGAGGAGAAGGGGGGGAAGGGAAAGAATTAGAGGAGGAAGCTGAGGAGTAACTATATTGTTTTTAAAAAAACCCACACACTAGGAATAAAGAGATTTGTGTGTCTAGCCTTAGCTGTGGCACTAGCTAGCTGTGTGACTTTGGGCAAGTCATTTACCCACTTTGGGGGTTTTGGTTTACTGTCTTGCAAAATAAGGAAGATGCATCAGATGATTTCTAAAAATCTCTTTTAACTCTATGATATGTGGTTCTATGGATATTGGGAATTACTGCTGAGTTTGCAAAGGGAAGGAAAGAGAGTAGGAACATCCTGCCCATCCTAACCCTCTCCATTGTTGAAAAACCTTCTAACAATCTTAGTTTAATCTTTTGTTCTACAATACAACCCTTCGGGGGAAAAGGAATGAATGAGGAATAATTTGAAGTTTTAAAAGAATCACATATCTTGAACTAGAAGAAACTTTATGGATCATCTAGTCCAACCCCTTCATTTAAGTCAACAAGCATTTATTAAGTGCCTACTATGTGCCAGACACTGTGCTAAGTGCAGGGTGGGGGGGATGCATAGAAAAGCAAAGAACAATCCATGTTCCGAAGGAGCTCACAGCCTATGGAAAAAGCAACAAGCAAGTGTATTCAGACCAAATTGTAGAGAAGGCGGTAAGATTAGGGACAACTAGGAAAGACTTTTTGTAGAACATGGTACTTTAGGTGAGACTCAAAGGAAGCCAGGAGACAAAGATGAGAAACGGTTGGTGTCCATCGAGGTCAGCTAGTGAAAATGCCCTGCATTTGGTGTATAATATTAAAACACTGGGAAAGTAAGATGGAGTTAAAAGGCTTTAAAATCCAAACAAAAGATTTTATATTTGATCCTAGAGCTAATAGGGAATCACTGGACTTCGATGAATAAGGGGTGGCATG
>NW_027187367.1:3266751-3274411 GCF_028583685.1 Petaurus breviceps papuanus
AATAGGGAATCACTGGACTTCGATGAATAAGGGGTGGCATGGTCAGATTCGTGCTTTCAGAGGAGATCTGTTTCATAGCTGAGTGTAGAATAAACTAGAGAAGAGAAAGATGAAGCCACCAGCCATTACAGCAGTCTGGGCGTGAGAAAGTGAGGGCCTGCACCCAAGTCCAAGCACTATCAGAGGCCAGAAGGAGGTGAGTGTGAGAGTTTGTTGGGAAAGTAGAAATGTCAGGATTTGTTGAGTGACGGGGAGCATGGTAGTACCTTCTACAGTCATAAGAAAGATAGGAAGTGGGGATGGTTTGGAGACAAAGATAGTGAGTTCAGTTAACAGAATGCCCAAGGCCACGCAGCCAGTATGTTTCAAAGGCAGAACTTGAACCTAGATTTTCCTGACTCAGAGGCTTTCTCTCCAAATACCTCTAATGGAGGACTGAGTTATGAGGTGGTTTTTTTTGCTTTTTGTTTTTGTTTTGTTTAGTTTCCCCCTCCCCAACTTCTTTGTGGATAAGGCTGGGGAAGGGAATGGGGGTTCCAAATGGAACATGTAGGTGAGAAGGGGATCTCAGAGATCCCAAGTCTTCTTTACCCCTTTCCCTAGCCAATCAATGAACATTTATTAAGCACCTACTATGTACCAGGCACAGTGTTTAAGTGTTGGAGTTGATGAGCTTATCTGTTCAGCCTGAAACCTTATGTAAGTTGGCGTCAAACTGTCGACCGGAGGAACCGGAAGGGGGAGCTGGGCCAGGGTGTGACTCTTGACTCGTGGAATCTCTGCTCTGGGGCGTTGGCACATTCCTGCCTTTCAACACCTCAGCCCTCTGCTGGTCCTGCCCTTCCAGGGGAGTGACACGTGCTGAGCTGCCCATAAGTTGGCCTCTGAACTTCACCTTTTATCTGAAAATCTCTGAACACTAACAAGCTGCTGTAAAAACTTTTGGAGCTTCCTCTCTATCCCCTTCACACACTTCAGCCAGACTCACACATTTGCCCCAGGGCAGTGAGTAAAATGTTAAGAAGCCCAAAATCTTTTTGCAAATCAGGCATATGCTCCTTGGGCCTAGCTCCTCTGTAATCATCTTGGCCATCCCCTAGCCTCCATGCCCTCATCTGTTCTTGTGTCCCTGTGTTCTTCCTCTTACCCATCCTTCCTCCAAGACCCTGCCCTAAATCCTCATGATTATGGGGGGGAAATACAGTCCTTCTTAGGGTCTGACTTTGATTCATCATGCTTAATCACAAAACAAGAGAGATTTTGAGATTGATGTGGAAGCCCCTTTTTGGGGCTTAGGCTAAACTTGCTTCTTGAGTTGCAGGACCCAGAAAAGGGGTGAAATCTTCCCATGAATGTATCACTCCCTCCATCCCTTTACATCCTTGTGCCCATTCCCCTAGATGGTCCCAATCTTTCAGGACAGTCATTCTCACAAATCTCAAACTTCCATCCCACCAGCTGCTGCATCTTCAAAATAGTTTTACACAAGGGAGTTTTAAATGAGCTGAATCCTGAGATACAAGAGCTAGAAAAATGGGAAAACATGACCTGGAAGGGAATCCTTAGTCCTAACAGGAATTCCTCTCACTACCAGACTCTCCAAGGAATCCCTAGGTGGTAGTAGTAGAAGGGACAGTCAGATATGAGTTGGGCTTGTCTCTCTGAGGCTCAAGTTGAGCCAGACTGCAGGTGTCAGGACTTAGAAAACAGAAAATCCAGTAAAGAAAAATGTCAGGGAATGTGGAAAGTGTATATGTATGTTTTCATAAAAAGCTAACCTCGATTATTACTACAGCCTGAGGAAATCTCCCAGAGAATAGAGCACCCACAATGTTTGCTGAGCCTCAGAGGATATGTCTGAGCAAAGTAGGAGCCATGAAAAAAAAGCCTGTAGGTGGGGGAGGGAGGAAAGCTAGACTATGGCTAGTCTGAGTCTAGGAGGCCTAGAGGGTAGAACAAAGCTAATGCTGTCGTCTAACCTCAATACAGTCCTTGGACTGGACTCCACCAAGCCCCCTACACAGGGTAATTACCCAGTTAGATTGTATGCTTTTTGAGGACAGGAACTGCCTTTGTTTTTCATACTTGCCTCCTCAGAGTTTAGTGTAGTGCCAGGCATAAAGAAGGCACTTAATAAATGTTTATTGACTGACTTAGCTAATTGTCATTTCAGTTATCCTTCCTCTCTACTCTATCTATATTCAAAATGGGGATTAGAAGGCTACATTCTCATCTGCCCACTATAAAAATCAAACTATATATGACTTAGAGTGAAGAATATTGGGATTCATCTGTAAGAAAGAATTTTAACACCTGGTTAATTCTCCAAAGTAGAGACAGATATAAAAGCTAGAGGCTAGAGATAGAGCTAAAGGTAGAGTAGAGAGGGGAAGAGGGGACAGCAAGAACTCTCTATTCCTATTCCTCCCTTTCCCAAGTTCCAGGATTCTGACTTTCCTGTTCCTTCAGGATAAGAGTTCTGCTCTGAAGGGAGCAGAAGTTGTGTGGGAGTAACACAGTGGAGCCAAATACTGAATTTAGGGTCAGAGGACCTGGATTTGAAATTCAGCTCTGTTTCCTGTGTGATCTTGGGCAAGTTACTAAACCTCTCTGATTCTCAGTTTCCTTAAATGTAAAATGAAAGGGTGGGACTAGGTGATTTCTGAGGTTACTTCTGGCTTCAAATCTATGTTCCCAGAGTCCAGTGTATTGTACACAGTAGTCTCATTAACAGTCAATTAATTGAGTTGGCATAGAATGCAGGACTCAGTCATGACTTCAAAGAACCATAAGAGGGCAGTAGAGAATAAGAAATAGGGGAAACAGCCTCCTGTGCACCTGTAACCCCTAAAGATAACCAGGTAATCTAGCCAGAGTTGTAACTAGAGCAGGGAATCTGAGGGTCTTCCTGGATAGTAACATTTGGCAATGGTGATGTTTCCTCCGGGCTTTGGTCTGGAGATCACATTCCTAACAACTTGTCCCTTTCAGTCTTCTGTCAACCCACACCCCCAAAGAAGTTGTTGGGGAGAGCAGTCCTGAAAGTCACAGAGTAGAGTTTGTGGAAGAGGGAGGTAAGAGAGGAGTTTATCCACCTCCTTATTCTGTAGCTATTGCTACAGCTCAACTGTTAAGGGCAAGACAATGGGATTGGTGGAGGAGGAGAGAGAGGAACCATTTGGAGGAAACTGAGGAATAAGGACAGGGCTTCTTGGTGGAGGTGGAAGGATTTCTCTTGACCAGGTGTGGACTAAAGATCCCAAGCAACTCAGGGAAAGGTGATGATGCGGTTACATGACTGACACTAAGAGCTCTTCAGGTACAATTTCACAGCTAACACCAGTGGATAGAAAGGAAGCACTTTCAGGAAGCTCATTTCAAGGGAGGTCCAGGGCCTTTGAGGGGACAGCTATATCTCTCTTGAAGTCCTCAATGATGAAGGTAGGGGGTGGAATAAGGATAATAACAATAATTTAGCATTTATAGAGCACTATTGACCAAGAGCTTTATAATTATTATCTCATTTGATATACTACATACACTTGTTCCCTCCATAGCCTCACTCGGCACCTACTCTTCAGCCTGTCTTGTAGTATGGATTCCACCACCATCACACCAACAAAACAACTACATCCAAGGACAATAATGATCTCTCTCTCGCTCGCTTTTTTTTTTTTTTTTTTTTGCTTTTTGGAGGGGGGAAGGTAGGGCAAATAGGGTTAAATGACTTGCCCAAGGTCACACAGATAGTTTTGTGTTGTGTCTGAGGCTGCATTTGAACTCAGATCCTCCTGACTCCAAGGCCGGTGCTCTATTCATTGCACCTAGCCACCCCAATAATGATCTCTTGATTGCCAAATTAAATTTTTTTTTCTCCTGATTGTCCTGTTGATGTACTTTTCTCTCTCAAGTACTTTTTTCTTAATTTTGGCAATAGTGGCCTCTAGTAACTTTGTTCTTGCTCCCTGGTTCTAGGCATTCCCTGGGGCAGTGACCTAGATGTTCCCTCTTTCACTCTCTTCCATGGCATTTTGAGTCATTGCTGTTTCTTTATGGAAGATCCACAGTGTGGGACAAAATGCTCTGAGCTAGGAATCTGAGAACCTGGGTTCAAATCCTGACTTCATTTGTCATTACAGTAGTGGTGGTCTTAGGCTTCATCTCTTTTTGACCATTAATTCATATGTAAAATTGAATTTGCTACTTTCATCACCTGCCTCACAAAATTGTTGGCTCTGGATTTTCATAGTATGTGTTTATATCTTTTATTGTGCCTCTACAATTTTCTATTAGCATGGCATGTTGTTATTGGCTATAAGTCAGTACATAGATCAAACCATTCTTTTGTCCATCCCACTTAGAATCAACTCCATTTTCCTTCCTTCCCCAAACGGTAAAATAAATTTTCAAATCTTCCATACAGGTTGACAAGCCTCTGAAGAATCTGGATCTCTGAATCATATCTCTCTGGATCTCTGATTCCAAGTTCTCTGTAGAGAGAGAATAGAGGAAACTCCTAAGAATTAAAACCAAAAGCCCAACATCACATAGCAAGTACTTGATTTGATTTCTCTGGAAGAAGTAACCTCTGAGATTTCTCCCTCCTATCCCCCCACCCCAGTTCTGTAGGCTCTCTGAAGATCACTTGAATCCACTGCCTTCCCTGCCTCAATGGCCTGGTATATGTGGTGGAAGAAGGGAAAAGGGGAAAGGAAACAAGGGTGACAACTCACTCTCCTCTTCTGAAAGTACTCCAGAAGAGAGACTTCCTTCTCTTTCACTCCATTCTCAAAATCTCACAGCCATGACATTAAATGAAGATCTCCTGGAGTCTCATCTAGGGGAATCAGACAGGCACAATGGGATTCAGAGTGATAGGAAGACTTGTGTTCAAATCCCAATGAACTCTAAGATCCCTTTTAGCCCACTCATAACTCCCCCTAACATTCATTCTCTCCATACTTAATGCCTCCTCCCTTGATCCTACTATCTATCTATACCAATACAGGTATATACTATACATCCTTTATCTCTATTCCCTTTCTTAGCTAAACTCCTTGAAAAAGTCACTTATACTGAGCACCTCTATTTCCTCTCTTCTCCCTCTTCTAAACTCCATAATTTGACTTCCCACCTCATGATTCAACTAAAATTGCTCTCTTCAAAGTTACTGCAATTGCCCAATCTAACAGTCTTTTCTCAATTCTTACACTTTTTAACCTTTCATACTGTTTAATCTTTGATGTCATACTATTCTTTTTGATACTCTCTCGTCTTTAATTTTTCATGGTACTGCTCTATCCTGATTCTCCTTCTATGTGTGTGACAGTCCCTTCTCAGTCTCCTTTGCTGTATTTCCATCCTTGTCACAGCCACTAACTGTGAGTGTCCCTCCAGCTTCTATCCTGGGCTCTCTTCATACATACACACATACACACACACATACATACACATATACATATAGCATATGTTTGTATGTACATACACATATATTATATACATACACATACATATATATAAAATTTTACTTGGTGAGCTTATCAGTTCGCATGAGTTGAATTATTATCTTTATGCTGATAATTCCCAGCTCTATATATCCAAGCACTAGTTTCTCTCCTGGGCCCCAGTCCCACATCACTAGCTGCCTATTAGAAACTTCCAATTGGATGTCTTATAGACATCTGAAATTCAACATGTCCAAATCAAAACTCATAATCTTTCTCTCCAAACCTCACTCTTTTCTTAACATCCTTATTACTATCAAAGGTACCATCTAGTCACCCAGGTTCACAAACTTCTCATCATCTACAACCCCTTTCCCTTATTACCAGACATATCCAATCTGGTGCTAAATATTGACATTTCTACATCCACATTTTTTATATGTCAAGCCCTCATTGCCTCTCCATTGAAATACTGCAATAACCTTCTAATTACTCTCCTTGCCTCATCTTGAATCCATTCTACACAGAACTTCCAAAATCAATTTCCTAAAAGGTTGACCTTGCCATATCACCTCCCTTACACTTACTCAGTAAATTACAGTAGCTCCCTATCACCTCCAATATAAAATATAAAGTCCATTGGTACTTAAAGGTCATCACAACCCGGCCTCTTCCTTTGTTTCCAGGCTTCTTAAAAAAATAACAACAAAAAAATATATTTCCATACACTTAGAATGTAAAAATCAAATTCTATATGAAATCATGAATTTCTGTTTCATATTACTTACCTTCAAAAAAAAGTATGGAGTAAATTCTACACATAACTTTCAAAACTGGCCTGCTTCTATCTAAATTTCCTTATGCTCTCTTCTGCACAATTTTTAAAATGTTAAAATGGCCCTCATTTTTTGGAACCACTATTGCTGGTTCTTCCTAGTTCTGTTCTCTCTTGAGCTAAATAGAACAATGAGAACAAGTGTAATAGCCCCTCTTCCTTTAAATACTTGAAGATAGCTGGCAATATTTCTGAACTCTCTTCTCTCCCCCTAACCTCTCCTGGGTTAATCAGCTTTAGATCCTTTAACAGATCCTCTAAAGGCATGGCTTCAAGTTTCCTCACTATGCTGTTCATCTTAAATATGTTACAGTCTGGTCATGTCCCTTGAATATTTTGATAACCAGAAGTGGTTTTCCAAAAAATATTCCAGATGTGATGAGGACAGTGAGACAGTTGATCAACAAACATTAATTAATTAAGTGCCTACTATGTGCCAGGAATTGTGCTAAACACTGCAGATACAAAGAAAGACAAAAGGAAGTCCCTGCCCTCAAGGAGCTCACAGTCTAATAGTGGAGACAACATGCAAACAATTATGTCAAATAAGCTATTTTCGGGATACTAATCTACAGAGAGTAGGCAGATCCGGAAGAGAGATCTGAAATAGCTTCCTTTAGGAGGTGGGATTTTAAGTGGCATTTAAAAGAAGCCAGGAGGTAGAGAGGGAGAGCTTTCAGTGCTTGAGGGACAGCCAGTGAAAATGTCCAGAGTAAGATGATGGAATGTCTTATTTGATGAACAACCTAGAAGCCAGTGTCACTGAATAACAGAATATGTGGTAGGAGTATAAGATATAAGAAGAATGGAAAGGTGGGTTAAGGGGGAACCAGGCTACGAAAACCTTTGAATTCCAAACAGGAGAGAATTTTATGTTTAATCCTGGATGTGAGAGGGAGTCACAGGAATTGATTAAGTGGGGGGAGGTGATATGATCAGACACACCCTTTAGGAAGATCACTTCCTAAATAAGTGGAGGATAAGTTTGGATAAGTGGAGGCTAGATTGGAATAGGGTATGAAAACCCACCACCAAACTACTAAAATATCTAAACATGAGGTGATGAGGGACTGAACAAAGGTAGTGATAGTGTCAACAGAGAAAATGGGGCATGTTCAAGAGATGTTACAAAGGTAAAATTCACAGAACCAGGCAACAGATTAGATATGGGGGGGGGTGTAAGACTAAGAGTCAAGGATGACACCTAGGTTGTAATATTAGGAGATTAAGAGGATAGTGGTACCCCTGACACTGATAGGGAAGTTTAGAAGTGTGGAAAGATGAGTTCAATTTTGGACATGTTGAGTCTGAGATATCTACAGGTCAACCATTACAAAATATATATATATATATATATATATATATATATATATTTTTTTTT
>NW_027187367.1:3274511-3409804 GCF_028583685.1 Petaurus breviceps papuanus
TTTTTTTTTTAAGCAATCGGGGTTAAGTAACTTGCTCAAGGTTACACAGCCAGTTATTTCTGGGTGTGGTGCTGAGTGTCTGAGCCCGGGATTTGATCCATTTCAAAATATTTGATAAGCAATTTGGAGATGAGAGACTGGAGGTCAGCAGAAAGGTTAGGGCTAAATAAATAGATTTGAGAATCATCAGCATTCTTGGGAGCTGATGAAATCACAAAGTGATATCATACAGATGGAGAGGAAAACAGACACCTACAGTTAGAAGACATGGTCTAGAATTCAAAGTTTCCCAAATTTATTTGGCCTACCACCCCCTTAAAAAAAAATTACTCAGCACCCCCTGGAAATCTACTTTTTTTTTTTTTAACACTTTAGTGATTTTTAAAAATTTGTTTCATTTCAAAAATATATTTTAAAATGACATCTTAAATTTAATGATTTATGGTAAATTTGTGACTTTTTTCCTGCATTGAAAATTTGGTAACACAATATTACATCATGTAACTGTGTAGTTACCATATAGTTATAAACAAGTCATTACACACACATATTCCTGCTGATGCATGCTGAACTTCCCAAAAATGCCGGGCATGCTGACCTGTAAACACTTGCTTGTTAAGACTTGTTGGCATACTTGACCACTGATTGGCTATAACTTGCATTTTGTGTGTTTATTTGGAAAATAATGTAATTACTACGACTTTAACTCTGTTACACAACAGATGAAACATGCAGGAAACAAAATTTTCTTATCTTCTTTCCTTATGCTTCCACTGCCCCTTATTTTTATTCAATGCCCCCCAATTGTACCCAAGGCTACTACCACCCACCTGAATTATTCCAGTGCCCCCCCAGGTTATGTTATCACCCACTATGGGAACCCATGGAAGATGCAGCAAACAAGACTGAAAAGGAATGACCAATTAGGTGGTAAGGGAACCAGGAGAGAGCAGTGTCAGGAAAACCTAGAGAAGTATCAAACAGAAAAAAATGAAGAACAAGTCACAGGTGGCAGAGGGGTCAAAAAGGAAGAGGATTGGGTGGCTAGGTGGCACAGTGAATAGAGCACCAGCCCTGGAGTCAGGAGGACCTGAGTTCAAATCTGGCCTCAGACACTTAATACAAAAACTAGCCATGTGACCTTGGGCAAGTCACTTAACCACAATTGCCCTCCAAAAAGCAAAAAAAAAAAAAAAGGAAAAGGATTAAGAAAAGGCCTTTAGATTTGGCAATTAAGAGATCATTAGTAACTTTGAAGAAAGTTGTTTCAGTCAAATGATGAGGTCAAAAGCTAATTGTAGAGAGCTAAGAGAGAAAAAAAAAAAAGCTAAGAGAGAGAAAAAAAGTAGAGGGGTCTATTGTAGATGTCCTTCTCAAGTAGTCTAGGTGGAAAAGACAAGAGAGATATGATATGATAAAGGAGATGGGTATATCAGGTAGGGATTTTTTTGAGGATGGGTGAGATATAGCCATATTTGTAGGCAGTAGGGAAATAGCCAGTAGAAAGAGACGGAAAATAAGTAAGGGGGTGGGACAGAGCCAAGATGACAGATTAGACACAGCAACTCAACTGAATTCTCTCAACATTCCTCTTCAAACAACTTTAAAATAACACCTCAAATCAAATTTTAGAGCAGCAGAGTCAACAAAAGGTCAAGGTGATACATTTTTCCAGTCTAACAAAACTTAGGAAGTCAGCAGGAGACATCTTTGGATGGAGATAGAGGTCCA
This sequence comes from Petaurus breviceps papuanus, assembly GCF_028583685.1. Taxonomy (NCBI): domain Eukaryota; kingdom Metazoa; phylum Chordata; class Mammalia; order Diprotodontia; family Petauridae; genus Petaurus; species Petaurus breviceps. The sequence goes on from NW_027187367.1 coordinate 3,276,243, forward strand.
TCTAGAGAGAGGAGGAGAGGTGAGGAGCAGCAGCAGCTTCCAGTGCTCTCAGACCAAAGACAATAAGGGGGTCAGACCCTTTTTTGACACTGAGTACAAATGGCACTAATGGCACTAATTGCCAACTCTATTGCCCATACATAGCTCTGGGTCATAATTCCAAAATGGAGAGGACTGTTGGTGTTTGATCAAAAGAAAGCAGAGGCCCTGGTCTCAGTTCCAAGGCAAAGAGGAGCTCTAGCTCTTGTGACTTCAGGAAACCAGGGTCAGGCATTTTCTGGATAAAGACCAGCGAGCAGAGCAGGAGAGCAGTGCCCATACCTCTCCTGGGATAACACCACCTTGAAGCACCAAAAACTTGCAAATCCTCAGAGCTATTGAAAATAACAGCAGAAAAAGATTAAAGCTTGGGACAATGCCTCCCTACCCCCATATGAGTGGAGCCCAACTTGAACATAAAATTCAAAGAAAGGGCAACCAAATTGTGCATACCCTTTGATCTAGCAATACCACTACTAGGTCTGTATCCCAAAAAGATCATAAAAAGGGAAAAGAATCCACATGTATATATTTATAAAATATTTATAGCAGTTCTTTTTGTGGTGGCAAAGAATGGGACATTGAGGGGATGCCTATTAGTTGGCAAATGACTGAACAAATTGTGGTATATAAATGTAATGGAATACTATTGTGCAATAAGAAATGATGAACAGGCAGATTTCAGAAAAACTTGGGAAAACTTACATGAACTGATGCAAAGTGAAATAAGCAGAACCAGAAAAATACTGTACATAGTATCAGCCACATCATGTGATGATCAGTTATGAATGACTCAGCTCTTCTCAGCAACACATCAATCCAAGACAAGTACAAAGTTACTCATGAAAGAAAATGCCATTCATATCCAGATAAAGAACTTATGGTCTCAGAATGCAGATCAAAGCATTTTTTCACTTACTTTATTCTCTCTCATGATTTTATTTCCTTTTGATCTGTTTCTTCTTCCATGACTGTGATTAATATGGAAATATGTTTTACATGATAGCACATGTATAAACTATATCAAACTGCATACCATTTTCAGAAGAGGGGAGGGAGAGAGGGAGAAAATCTTGTGCTAAAAATTTTTCTTGATATAAAAATAAAATGCTATTTAAATTTTTTAAAAGAAAAAAAAGAAATGAGGAGCAGGCAGATTTCAGGAAAACCTGGAAACACTTATATGAATTGATGCAAAATGTAATCAACAGAACCAGGAAAACATTGTACACAATATCAGTAACATTGTGTGATGATCAACTATGAATGACATGGTCTTCTCAGCAACATAATGATCCAAGATAAGTACAAAGGACTCATGATGGAAAATGCTATGCACATTCAGAAAAAGAACTGATAGGCTTTGAATGCAGATCAAAGCATACTTTTTTCAGGTACTTTTTTTTTCATTTTTTCTTTTGATCTGTTTCTTATTTCACTGTGACAAATATGGAAATATCTTTTACATAATTGTACATATATGTCAAATTACCTACCATTTTAGGAAAAGAGGAAGAGAGGGAAGGAGAAAAGTCTAGAACTCAAAATCTTGCAAAAATGAATGCTAAAAATTGTCTTGACATAAAATTCAGAAAAAATAAAATACTATTAAAATAAAGAAAGAAAAGGTGCTATCCATCTCCAGAGAGAGAACTGATCAATTCTAAATGCAAAGTGAAGCATAATTTCTCACTTTATTTTTCTTGCTTTTTTTGAAATACGAATAATACAGAAATATGTTTCACATGATTTCACATGTATTATTGATATCATATGGCTTATCTTCTCAATGGTTGGGGGAGTGGTAGGAAGAAAGAAATTTGTAATGCAAATTTTAAAATAAAAAGAATGTTAAAAATAAATAATAAATCTTTTTTTTTAAAAAACCATGAAGTTCAAAGTAAAGAAATAGGTTAGAAAAATAAGTAAACAATAAAAAAATTAACAATAAAAATTTGACCATAAAAAGTTAGTTTGGTGGCATAAAAGTTACTATAAAGGCATAAACTCAGAAGAAAACAGCAACATGAAAACAGCTACAAACAAAGCCTCAAAGAAAAATCCTAATTGGACCCAAACCCAAGAAGAATTCCTGGAAGAGTTAAAGAAAGAGATAAGAGTGGTAAAGGGAAATTTTGGAAAAGAAATGAGAGTGGTGTAAGAAAATTATGAAAAGAGAATTAACAGCTTGGTAAAAGAGGCACAAAAATACTAAAGAAAATAACACCATAAAAAACAGAATTGGCCAAATAGAAAAAGGTACAAAAATTCATTAAGAAAACAACTCTTTAAAAAGCAGAACTTGTCAAATGGAAAAAGTGGTATAAAAGCTCAATGAAGAAAAATAATTCCTTAAAAATTACAATTGGGTAAGTGGAAACTAATGATTCTGTAAGATATCAAGAAACAATAAAAATAGGTAAGTTGGAAACAAAAACTATAAAAATGATAAATAAAGCTAGTTATTTGAAAAGACTTATGAAATTGACAAAACTTTAGCCAACTTGATTAAAAAGAAGATGGCAAAAATCAAAATCAAATGAACAAAATAGCAAATAAACAAGGTGAAATCACAAGAAAACCAGAAGCAATTTTCAAAATAAGAACCTATTATACACAAATATATGCTTACAAAACTGAGAACACAAAAAGAAAGGAATACCTTCAAAAATACAAAAAAAGAATACCCCAACTAGCATAATGTAAAATAGAGGATAGAATGGAACAAGTATTTATTCATGTCTACTATGTGTTGTGAAAAAAAAATACTATGCGCTGTGTTAAGTACAGGGTTTTCTGGATCAGTCACTTTGGATTATCTTTTGAGCTCCTTTGCTTTTCAGAATGCATTATTCTGTTCCCTCCTTTGATTTCTGATGGGTGCAGAATAGTCTTGTGCTATCAGAATTTTCTTTCTTTTGTATTTGAAGATCTTTCCCCTGGTTACTTATAAAAATTGATGTTTGTCATTGGAGTTGTTCAATTTAACTACTGTGTTGGAGTTTGCAGCAGAGGTTTTTTTTTTTGGGGGGGGGGGGAAGTGATCTGTGAATTTTTTTCCCACCTTGTTTTCTGGTACCCTTAAGTGGTTAGGGGATGTCTCTTTTTTTTTTTCCATTGGCTCAAGTTTCCACCAACTGTGTTCTCCCTATTTTTGAGGAGTCCAGTGACTAGCACCCCACTTTGATTTAATCACTCAACATTGAATTATATTTTTACAAAGGGATATTTACTTCAATGATACAGCAAGAACAAACATACATTACATTTCTCCCAATACCTTGGGGAATAATTTCCCCTTATTCTTCCTCAGTCTCTTTTGGGAGTAAAGAAGGAAGGGAGGAATTAGGCTCACAGCTTAGCTCAGTTCCTACATATCATTAATTCCACTGAATTCAAGTCCAAAGCTGGCAATGCAGTTTTCTGCTGATCTGCCTGTTTCCAGACCATTATTCCTCAGGACATTTTTTCTGGGTTGACCTGGATTCCTGGACTCTAAGTTCCCTATAGCTCACCCTCCTGGACTGTTTTCTTTGACCCCTAGACCAGAAAAGAATTACTGAAAAAACTAAAGATCTAAATCCCTTTCTCAAATACATATAGTCATATAAGGAGAAAGGAGCAGTGAGGGGAGGCAGGGAAAGAAGGAACCTTACCCCTTACCATATGTTGTGAGTGAAGGAGTAGTCTTTATCCAAAGATGTGAATGCCACCAAAGCCACAGCTATTTCTAAGTCCAGTCATTTTAAAGATACCTACAATTCCAGTCATGCAGCCAATGGCTGCTCCAAACCATGTGGTAGGCCAATACAGAATTCCACACAAGCTCCACCTTTCCATTCTCCTGAATCTAATTCCTAGTTTTTCCTACATAGGTGACACCCTGTTAAGTGGTCTAGGGATGTGTCAAATCCTCATTACATAAAGATAAAGATACAAAGGCCCAGAGAAGGAAAGTAACTTGAGGTTATACAGGGTTATGCAGCTGAGATCTTAACCAGGGTCTTTGGACTCCAAATCCAGTACTTTTTTCACTTCATCTGAGAGCAAGCAGTCTGATTCTATTTGCTTCTGTCATTCTATAATTCTTTCCAAAGATTCTGTTCTATCTGGCAGCTGAGAGGAGGAGCCCCAACGCTTTCTCTTCTCCAAAAACAAACACTGCCACACACCTGAGCAGCCAAAGTTCATTTCCCCTAGCCCTTAAGGGGAAAAAAATTGAAGACAACAAGTTTCTTGAGGAGTTTTACTTTCTTGTTGACTCAGAATTTCCCCAAAAGGGTAGACATCATCTCTAGTTTATGATGTTTCCTTCCTTATTGTTCCATAGTCTTTGGAGCCTCTCTTTCAAGAGAACTTATCACCTAGGCACCAATTTACTGAGACTTGGAGCAAAAGAAAATCACCTGAATTTGTAGCAGCAGAGTTCAAGGTAGGATGATAGTAGGTACTTCTAAAAGAGAAAAAGCTGGGTGATGCTACAATGGATGAATGAGTGAGACTGGGAAATGTTTGAAGGTGAGGAAGGAACCCCCTTCCTTATCAAATGAGATGGTATTTGTAAAATGCTTAGCACAGTATTTGGTATATAGCAGGCTCTTAATAAATGACTATTCCATTGCTCTCTTCCCTCATCTCTCATTAGTCCTTTGTAATTAAGGAATTGTACAAGTTGACTTTGCCAGGGTGATTCTAAGCTGTGAAGAGTTAGTTGCCTCTTGCTTTCTCTGCTATGGGCTCTGAATCTTTTCCTCTCTTTCACAAAACGAGTTTATCAGAAAGATAGCTTCTTTCTTCTTCCTTTTAACTCTGGAAATCTATTCATGAGATAGAGAAAAAGGCTGACAAGGGAATAAAGTTATGTGGGACAACAGTTAATTCTCACCCCACCTGCTAATGGCAGAGACCCACAGCTTTGGTTATCTCCAAATAGTTGGTAATACCAAACCACAGAGAATCTAAACCAAGAGATAATAGTGTAATTTCTAATTGGTTATCTCCGAATAGTGGGTAATCCCAAACCACAAAGGATCTAAACCAAGAGATAATACAGTTATTTCTAATTGACTTTAAAATTCAGTCTCAAATTATTATTTGAGGTAGCATCTTAAATGACTGAAAAAAGCACTTAAGTGCTTACTATGTGGCAAGCAATGTGTTAAGCGCTAGAGACACAAATTAAAAAAAAAAAAAGATCAGTCCTTGTTCTCAAGGAACTCACATTCTAAGAGAAGTGGGGATGTAGGTGGAGTCAGGAAGAGATGTAGGGGAATGACACATAACAGAAAGTTCAGCTGCAGGGCAAATGACAAGTTCCAGAAATCCAAAGGGTGTAGCTGTGGCAAAGTCCAGGTACCTTATGTTGCATCAGAAGGTCATATTACTGTGCCAGGGTTATATGGTTTTGGCTAATGGTTATAGGAAGTATACACACACATATTATATATAATATATTTTTTGTATAGGAACTACATATTTTATGTGTGTATATATGATCCACTCCCCCTCAAAGTGACTGGGATGGTACCTCAATAGTAGGGAAGTTCAAAAGGGGGGTGAGTTTAGGGGCAAGGGGAAGAGAATTATTTCTATTTTGAACATGTTACTTGTAGGACATCCTGTTTAAAATGTGTGGGAACAAAAATCACCCCGAATGACTGATAGAGAATCTGAGGCAGAACTCTGAGCCAAAACACTTTATTAGAGGGACCTGACCCCTTCAATAAAGTTGACCTCAGACCTTCCTCACAATCTGAGATGCCCCCTCCTTCCAGAACCCTATTTTTATAGGGTTTGATACCTAGACATTCTAAAGTGCTTATAGAAAAAACATAATAATTCCATTGGTTGACATCTGACTCATAAGCTAAAATAAACAAAAATGGTGTGTCAGCAGGGTTACCAGTTCGGTGAAGCAAGAAAATATCACTACTGACCAGGTGGTCACAAGATGGCTGGGCTCCTCCTTAGGTTAGACAAGAGGAGATGGTACAAGCTATACATATGCTCCAAGAACATATTGGGAGGGACTTTCCGTACCATGCCACTACCCATGCTTTGTATTGTCATGGAATTTGAGTAAAACAGGATGGAGATATCCATGTCAGCTTTCTTGTGCAAGTAAACTCCATAGCTGGTAAACATTATATTAGAGTTTGAAGACTATTATAGGGCCCTTCTATTAGAATCTATATTCCTATGTAACTTATATAAAATATGGGAACAATATATTACTTATTCTCATACCTATTATTAGATAACTGACTAAATATGTATAACTAGATGAATATATTAAAATAATTACTAATAATCATTACACCATGTAGAATTATAGTGGATTAATAATGACTAGAGTTTGAGTAGGGATCCTCAATGAATCAACTTTCTCATTCTGCCTTTCGATCCACAGAAAGACCCCAGTCTTTCTTTGGATGGTTACAATCTAAAGGTAGTCCTCCACGGATCGCTCAAGACCAGTAGGGGGCAGTCCCCTTGCTAGGTTGACTAACCTCATTCAATTAAACAATAACTTATACTATACTAAATGTAATAATAAATGTCTGCGGTGATTCTCTCACTATCCAGAAATCACGAGGGACAGGTACATCTTAGTAAAACATGCCCTAGAAGATACATAAATCAGGGAGCCATAGGGCTTTTGTTCAAGGGCATCCACATAAGCATTGCTTGCCCTACACACAGGTTCTGGAAATCTCTTGATTTTGTGAAAACTATTCAAACAATTCTGACAAACAGTTACTCTCTTACAGAGATGAGGCAACACAAATAGTCTTAGAAGGCTGTAACATAGAGAGTAGCGGTAAATGAGGAATAGGTCCATAAACCAAAGGAAGTATCAGTCTCTGCTGTTGGTGGTGGAGCAAAAACCAAAGAAGGAGACTGAAAAGGAGAATTCAAAGTTCCAGCCACTGCGGGTTCAGGGACAGGCGGATTAGAAATCATACTGTGCTTCCCCGATAATAAGACACTGTCTTATTATTTTTTTTTGAAAGAAAAACACCAGAGGGCTTATTTTCAGGGGAGGGCTTATGTTGTCCTGCCTCAGCTCTCCTCCGCGGCACTGCTCTCAATGGCTCCAGCAAGCAAATCACTGGGGAAGAACAGGATGACACGCTCACTGCTGCAGCTCTGATTGGATGCAGCTCAGAGCGTGGCGTGCGTTTCACCCGGGGGGGGGGTGACAGTGCATACAGAGGGTACCATAATGTAGCGTGTAGCGCAGGGGATCACCTTCACTACAGTAGCAATCTCAATAGGGCTTATTTTCGGGGGAGGGCTTATTTTAGAGGAATCTTACACAGTAAGGGGAGGGCTTATTTTCAGGATAGGTCTTATTATCGGGGAAACACGGTATGTGGAGAGGATGATGATGATGAAAATCAGATGCTTACTGGAATAGTTGGTGGAGTATGTATGAGAGGGTGTTGATGGTAGAAGATTAGAGTTGAACACATGTTTATACGAGGTTTTGTTTTTCTTTCTTTCTCATTTGTGGGGGATAAGAGAAGAAAGAGGTGAAAAAGAAAGAATTTAGACCTGAAACTAGAGTAAAAGTGAATTAATTAAAAAAAAAGATGAGTCAATACATCTCATGAAGATTTTGTGATGCTCTGTAGAAAACACCACCCTAAGGCCTCCAAGGTGCATGCCCTATAGGTGGCACTTTTTTAGGCAACATGAAGCACAATTGAGGTGCTGAGTTATTGAACAATTGAGTTATTGAACAATTACTGATAAAGCTACATATGAGGCTATGGCTTCCTTGAAGCAGTCTTTAAAAAGTTCCTGCCAATTATCACAACACAGAGTCCCATAGCAATAACCCACAGCAAATCCACCATAAATTGCACAAAGAAGAAGCAATTTGTTGTGGAACCACTCTACAAACCCTATGGAAGTTCAGGGATTTTAACCGTTCCATTAGTAAGGTTATGTCCATTATAGATGACACTTGCAAAAGAAAAATGATGATTATACTACAGTTCTTTTTTTTTTTTTTGCTTTTTAGAGGGCAATTGGGGTTAAGTAACTTGCCCAAGATTACATGGCTAGTTTTTTTGTGTGGGTGTTAAGTGTCTGAGGCCGGAACCAAACTTGGGTCCTCCTGGCTCCAGAGCCGGCACTTTACTCATTGCGCCACCTAGCCGCCCCCTAATCCTACAAATTTTTAGAAATGTATTTTCCCAATTTCCCAAGAAGGCAGTCTAAAGAGAAAGGATTTGCAGCAAGATCATTTGTCAAATTAACAGGATTATGATAGAAGAATTCACTGGTTGAGTTTTTATAAGAAAACTCATTAGGGGTCAGGTTATACAAAGCAAATGAATCAGACAAATTTCTAGTCATAGTGGATTCAGTAATAGTTATGGGAAAATTATTGCCAGTATTATTATTGAAGGTTGTATTATAACCAAGAGGTTGCTCAGGCATACTCTTTAATGAAGCAATAGGAATATCTGGCCCTTGTGTGGGCCCTAGCAAGGATGTAATGAGTCCATCTCTTGGTAACTGTTTGGGGGAAAAAGAAAACTTAGTGCCTGTCATGCACAAACTACCTCCTCCTTGAAAAATTTGCATCTCCATGGATACATTACAGTAACACTAATAACCAGGGTTCTTTGTCAGAGGAAGAAGATGTTCTAGGATAGCAAAATGGAGATCCATCAATTTGCTTCCAGCATATTATGCTAGAATCATAAATAAGATTTCATCCTTTTCAACCTTACAGTTAGTGGGGTAGATACCTGTGCAAAGCAGAGGCATTGAGGCCACAATTCGCATTGGAATGCATGTCACAGGGAGGCCTGTGTCTCTGAGAAGCCTTTCTTTGTCCCCATTTCATGGTGAAAAACAGTAGGAATGTTGGGGTTACTAAATAGCAGTCAGTTTCTATCCATTGGGAAGGAAATAATGAAGATGCCTTTGCTTTCCTTGTATTAGGGCAGATATAATTTAAAGGGAAAATATCTCCATGGCAAGCATCAGGTAACAGCATTAAAAATACAACCATAGTATGACAGGGTCTTAGTCCATCTAATGCCATTGTGAAATACAAAAGCACAAAGTTAGTAAATGCTAAAATAATGAAAATCATCCGTACCCACTTGGTCAAAGGTGATTCTTTTACATCTAAAAGAGCCTTATTAAGAAAGACCTCATGAGGGGGGAAGGATAGGGGAGAGATAGGAAGAAAATCTGTTACTTAAAATCTTGTGGAAATGAATGTTGAAAACTAAAAATAAATTTTTAAAAATTATATTTAAAAAAATACATCAGAAGAATCCCCTAAAAGCATTGATCATAAAATGGTGTAGGTTTTACATGTAAACAAAGGATCCATGGGTCCTTCTCTCCTATCTTTATGGATGTTGGGATGATCAGAAGGAATCAAAATGGTCCCTTCCGGGAAGGTTTGATTCCATTGGTCTGATGAAAATTCTTGGTTTTTTTTCCAAAATTTTATTTTAGATTCAAATGCCAGAATACAAATAGAGAAAAGAAACAAAAATATATCATAAATTTAAATACAAAGGTAGAAATCAAAGCATGTCATGCATAGAAGAACAAAAGAGAGGATTCAAAATATTTAACAATAAATTTCCATTTCAAGAAAGCCTATATGGGGCAGCTAGGTGACGAAGTGAATAGAGCACCAGGCCTGGAGTCAGGAGGACCTGAGTTCAAATCTGGCCTCAGACACTTGACACTTACTAGCTGTGTGACCTTGGGCAAGTCACTTAACCCCAATTGCCTTGCCTTACACCTTCCAAAAATGAAAAAAAATTTTAAAATGAAAAAGCCTATATGATAAATAATACTTGTTGTGTTGAGAATTGTCCATCTTTTCTTTGCTCCCATTTGAGTTTTCTTTTGTTCTCTGTTGTGCACTTTTTTACTTAGTTCTTTTTGTCTCCCTCTCCCCACCTCCCCAAGGCCACAATAAAGTTTAGATACGTTTCTCCATAGCTATAGATATATACATACACATATACATAAAGACATATATATATAGACATATACATTCCCAAACCTATTCTACTCCTGATCTTTGTTTTTATGTATATGCATATCTCTTATTTCCTATCTTCCTGACTCCTCTACTTTACTTATACCCAATACTTTGTCCTCCTGGGACTAACTCCCTCCAAAGGTCCCTCTCCTATCCTTCCATAACCATAAATCTAAACACCCTTCTATACCCTATTACCTATTCTCTCATGCTCCCCTCTAAAGATGCCTCCCTTGTCCTCTCCCCCGTCTCTATGCCCCTACCATTTTATTTCTTCTGAATTTAAAAGACTTCTATACTCTTTTAAATATATACTTATTGTTCCTTCTTATACCCATTCCCAATAAAAGTAGGTTACCAGAACAACCAGCCCTCTTTTCCCATCTAATTCCTATGTATCAATTCCCTCTTGCACCTCATTCATTAAAATAACTACTCTTTTTAGTTGTTCCTAAATGGTTTTACTTTTTAAATTCATATCATGCTCAGGTTTTCCCCATTCTTTCCTATGAATTACCCTATTATTAATAAGAATCTTAGACATCAATTTTACATTTTACATATATAAAAAGTAAACAATTTGCCCTTATAGATCCCTTATAAACAGTCTTCGTTATGTACTTTATATTTATGTTGGTTCTCATATGTCAAATCATCTATTAAGTTCAGGATTTTTTTAAACAAAGTCTTGAAAATCTGAGAGTTTATCAAATGTCCATTTATTTTCATTCAGGATAATAGTTAACTTGGTAGGGTATGATATTTTTGGCTGAAGTCCCAGTTCTTTTGCTCTTTGATATGTTGTGTTCCAAGACCTACAGTCCTTTCATGTTTCTGCTGCTAGGTCTTGTGTAATTCTAATTGTGGCACCATAATATTTAAATTATTTTAATCTTGATGCTTTTAATATTTTTTCCTTGAGCTGGGGATTTCAGAATTTGACTATCATATTCCTATGAGTTTTCCTCATAGGATCTCTTTTGAGTAGTGATTGATGGGTTTTTTTCTATTTCTACTTTCCCTCTTGTTTACTTTTTTCTTTAATTTTTTAATTTTTTCTTTAATTTTTTAAATTATTTTTTCTTTAATTATTTCTTGTGTTATTGCATCAAGATTCTTTTTTTCATTACAACTTTCAGTTAGTCCAACAATTTTTATATTTTCTCTTCTTGATCTATTCTCCAAATCTGTTGTTTTTCTTATGATGTTTCACTTTTTCTTCTATTTTTTCATTATTCATATTTTGTTTAATCATTTCTTCATCTCTTATAATTTCACAGGTTTCACTTTGCCTAATTCTGGTTTTCAAGGTATCATTTTCTTCCTTAAGATTCTGAATTTCCTTTTCTAGTTAGTTGAATTTCCTTTCATACCCTTCTTGTTTTTCTTGGATTATTCTTATTTTCTTTTTTAGTTTTTTTCTCCATCTCTGTCATTTGATTTTTAAAGTCTTTTTTAAGGTCTTCTATAAATTCTTTTTGGGCAAGTGTCCATTTGACATTACTCTTTGAGGGTTTCTTTACTTCAATTTCCTTCTCTGAAGACGAACCCCAGTCATCTCTATTTCCATATTAGGTTTCTATAGTTGGATTCTTTCTCCTTTGCCTGTGCTTTTTGTGTGTGTGTATGGTTATATCTTATTTATTTGTAATCACTTCTAGCCCTGGGGTAGGGGGAACGGTGCCTCTTGCCCCAGATCTTCAGTTCTCCCCTCTAGCCTGAAACCAAGACCAAAACTCCAACTTCCTGTAAGTGCCCACAGCCAAAGGCTTTCTGTCCCACTGCTTCTGCACTCACAGGGTATGTCCTAGTTCCTTCTCACCCCGACCAGTCTTAGCAGCACAGCCAGGTCTGACGTTCCTGGTCAGCAGAGGTTCCCTCGATCTTCCCAGGCTCAAACACCCAACTCCCCTCGCTATCCAGGGAGTAGAAGTTCCATTGCTGGGCCCAAGACAGCCTCTCAAACCAGCCAAACCCATGGCTTGCTGCTTGTTGTTTACAAGGCTTGCTGCTTGAGGTTAAAATGAAACCTAGCCTGGAGGTGTTTACTCTTTGCAGGGACCAAACCTCATTCTGTGATTTTTCTTCTGATCTTCTCAAATTGTCCCAGGAGGACACAGTTATGCCCCTGTTCTTATTTATCTCCACCCATATTTTGTTCGCCCTAAGGTGCTATTTTAACTCTTTTGTTGGTAAAGATCTTTAGAGCTTGGGATTTTCTGACCTACTCTATCATCTTCCCAGAATCCTCTGAAAATTCTTAATGTAAATATAGTCACTAGGTTGAAAGTCATGGAAGGGAAAGTCCAGTGGCCCATTCTGTACCACAGCTCCTATTTGCTAAAGTTTCTTCAGTCTATGTTATAACTCCTGAATGTAGGAGGCAACAGAAGTATTTCCTCCAAGCAATGAGGTGTACACTAAAGAAAAGGGGTTTTATTTTATTAGAGGGCATCCAAAAAGCATTTCATAAGGAGAGATATGGCATTTTCCTCTTGGTCTACTTCTGAGATGGAACAGAGCCAAAGGCCATTTCAAATGAGTTTTAGGACACAGTTTTCCAATAAGGGATTTCAATTTCTTATTTATACACTCAACCTGACCAGAACTCTGGGGATGATATGGAGTGTAGAATATGGGAGAGATTCCAAGGTTAGAATACGTTTGGAAGAGGACTGAGTCAGTAAAGTGAACTCAGAGTGAAATCGGGCAGGTGGGCCATATCTGTGCACAATTTCTTTAAGCCACATTTTAGTAACAAAAACAACAGTGGCTTTGGAAGTAGGGAAAGCTTCTACCCAGTGGGTCAACTGATCAACTATAAGCAAGCAGTGTTTTAGATGTCATGCCTAGGGCATGTTTATAAAGTCTATAAAGTAAATGCTCAAAAGTGGTATAAGCAAGCAGATGGCCACAGAAGTTGAAGTCTTTGAGATATGTTGATTAAAGTCCAGAGAGGTGGAACAATGTTAAGTTATATGGGCAACAAGTAAAGTGATGCCAAGAGCAACCCACTCGTGCTTGATTGAATCAACTATTTCCTGTGTGCCACAATGATGCCGAGAATGAACTGAAAAACATTCCTGATGACAAAAACTCCAGGGGAGGAGTAGTTTACCTTCAGGAGTAACCCAGACTCCAGAGACCAGTTCTGCATTTTACTCTCCACTTCATCTTCATTGTAGGGAAGAGGATGCCAGTGAGTAACATCAGGGTTGTTTGAAGGCTTCTCTGAAGATGATGAAGAATCCCGAAGATGGAAAACAAGAGTAAAGGTCCTTCCATAGCTGCAGATTTGGCAGCTGCATCTATTCAAGCATTTTCAAGGGAAACGGGATCAGTTCCATAGTATAAGTAGCAATGCACAATATCAAGTACTCTGGGTGGTTTTATGGCAGAAAGAAGATCTCTAAGGTAGAACTGGCAATAACTTTTCCAGAGAAGTAAAAATTCCTCATTGTAACCACAACATCCCAATTGCATGCCATACTCCCAAAGTGTAATGAGAGTCATTGTATATTGTGACTTCTGTACCAATAGCAAGATGGCATCCCAATGGCATTCAGATGGGTGAGAATAATCCGTGTCAGTGGCCTGAGCATGGGGGGTGGGAAGGGAGTGGGGCTGCCCATTCTGCCCTGTGATCAGAGATAACTGCAGCTCTCATAAAACACTCTTCATCCTTCATAAAAAACGACCTTCATTCTTTGTAAAGGAGGAGCCTTCAATATAGAAGATCAAATCTGGATTGTTCAGAGGGACATCAGCAAGGTCACTGTGAGTCCAAGTCAGTCAGAGGCACAGTCATGTAAGGCTCACCTGAGGTAGGAAGGTCAGGGAGCAATGTTGCAGGGCTAAAGACAGAGCACCTCTTCATTGTAGCATTTTCCCTTCCAAGCAAAGTCATTTCATATCTGGCAAGCCTTTGATCAGAAAGGGCTTGGGTTCAGTGATGTAGCAGCAAAGCCTAAACCTCGTCAGGGCACTGAATAATTAGAGGATTTCCTGGAAGCCTTCTCCACTAAAAGATCAGTGGCTGAAACAGTGCCTAAGGCAGGATAGTGCATCAGCAGCTATGCTCTCCTGTTGAGTTACAGGGTGCATTCCCATGATTGTGTGAGATCACCTGAAGCCTCCCCACTTTGTTCATGCACAAAAAGAATGAAGGGAGTCTGGGAGTCCAAGAGCTGGAGTAGGCATCAATGCCTTTTTAAGTTCTGTGAGAGCAGTGAGATGCTCAGGATCAAGTTGCAGAAGCTCTGGAATTTATTCTTTAGTCAAAGCAACAGGAGATTTAGTTATTTCACCAAATGATGGGACCCACTGATAGCAGTATCCAACAGCTCCACATCCTGGGCACTGACAGCATTGAATCAGCTGTATGCACTTCTGGGAAATAGAAAGCAGATAGAACAAACCCAAGATACTCTATCTGAGGCTTATACCACCCTACCTTTGACCTGGAGACCTTGTGTCCACAGTGGTAGAACTGGAGGAGAAGATATCCCTCTGGCAGATATTAACAGTAAGTGAGGCCAGTAGAAGGTCAAAAATATACTATACTAAAAATGAGTCTGTGAAGACGATAGAATTTGCTGTGGAATTTGAGAGAACAGAGTAAGGGACTCAACATAGCCTTGAAACAAACTAGTTCATGTCCATCACTGATTATTCCAAGTAAATGCAAACAGGTATCTGGATTCTGGGCTTATAGGAATTCTAAAAAAAAAATGCAACACAGAGATCTATTACTGAAAAACAGGTGGCATCATGAGGAATATAAGAAACAATTGTGGTAGGGTTGGGCACCACAAGATGACCTGGAATAATATATGCATTAATGTAATGCCAAGCAAAGGCAACTTCCCAAAGGTTCAAAATACTAGCAAAGCCGCTCTCCATTTTATTCAGTGACAAATTAGGAACAGAGAAAATCAAAATACAGCATAATTCAAAATACAGCATTCACCAAGTGTAATTCAATGATTTACAAGTAATACTCCACCCCTGGCCAGTACATTCAGTCAATCACAAGTCCCTCTTCTCAAATGGAGATTAGTTTCCAATCATAAAAAAAGTACATTCGTTTGGTCAGTCACAGAGCACAAAAGAGTCAAAAGTTCCCCAGCCCTGGATCACAACTGAAAAGGCCATCTACTCCAGAGTTCCAACAAGCTTAAGTTCAGCATTTAATACCTAAAGAGAAGTCTTTTCTTCATCTTGACCCAAGGCAAGTTCTCAGCAATCTCTGTTCTTGGGGAGACAAAGCTTGGCAAGGCCACAAGATACAGTGCCAGTGTCCTCATTAATTCATTATCTGTCTGCAGAATAGTCCTAGGACCCCTGAAAACATTAGCAAAGCCCTCTTCTAGGATTTCTGTAAACATACAACAAGAAAATCCTTCTTCTGGGCTTCTGAATTAACAGCAGGGTTCCAGGACTTCTGCAACAACAGCACTGGCCTTCACCATGTTGAGCACTACTCCACCCTTCCCTCCCCCAACTGATCTGTGAGCAGGAATTTCAGCCTAGGGTAAAATCCCTGCCAGATATTTCTCCATTCTCTCTCCTGCTCCCCCCCCCCATATTCCATATTCTCCATTCTTCCCTGTGGCCTGCCCCTCCCACCAGATATTCCCCATCTCCGTCCATTCTAGGTTCCCTGTCCCTCAACCTAGGGTAAACTTCAAGCGCTGGAAATTCAAAAATACACTGTCAAATCACTGATTGTAATCCCAGCTTATGTAACCTGACTCACTTTAAAAACTGGCACATTGTCCATGCCAACTCACTGTCTGATCTGGGTATGTGACCCCAGCAGTCCCACGGCAATAAAATCCACTTCCAAATTTTACTCTTGGGGATCTTTTATCTCACTCCTTTCAGCTCAACAACCAGTGGACGAATCTGGCAAAACAACATCAAAACAGACAGACGAAGTACCAGCATTACAGCCATGTCTCCTCAGTCTTTGGCAGCTCCAGGTGGCAGCTCTCAAAAGTCCTGGGAAGCTCGAACTGGCCCTCAGGAATCCTCTCTCTCTCACTCTGCCTCCGCGATGCTGCTTCCAAAAAACTCTTCTGCCTCTCTTCCTCTGCTTGTCCTCTCCAAATCCACAGCACCAGCTCCTCCCCGTTCAGCCCTCTCTTTTCACGTCAACATGTCCATCCCACAAGTGGGATCCACAAGCTCTGGGTTTTAACACTCAATGGGAAAATCAAGCCAATACAGGGGGATCTTTTAAATTCCATTACTATTACAATTAATGACACGTAAATATTGAACAAACCACAAACAGGTTTTCCATCAGGACCTGGTTTAAGTTTCTTAACTGGCAGTATAAGAATGTTACAGGAGATGTTCATGAAAACACAATTCCTGGGGACAGCTAGGTGGTGCAGTGAATAGAGCCTGGAGTCAGGAGGACCTGAGTTCAAATTTGACCTCAGACACTTAACACTTACTAGCTGAGTGATCTTGGGCAAGTCACTTAACCCTGAGTACCCTGCCTTCCACCCTCCAAAGAGAAAAAAAAACACAATTCTTTGCACTATTAAGGAACTAATAATAGGGGCAATTCCTTCAATGGCTTCCCTTGTCAGGGGATACTGAGGCACTGAAGATGGCGGCCCCACTTTAGTCGCAATAGTAACCAGGACCGCTGATTTTCAAAAGATCCACATCAGTGGAAGAGGCAGCCCACAAAGAACTTGGGATATCAGAAAAAAATATTAGGGCTATTAGAACAATCATGTTGAACTAATGCTGCAGGAAACAGGGAGAAGAGGTCGTCATTTTTAAAAAATCAGTAAGTACAACAGTAAATAATGGGAACAAAGAGGCTAGAATATCTAGCACTTGCAGAGTTAGTTATCTGGAAGATATGAAATAGTGGTGTTAAGTTTACACAAAAGATCTCTTCCCAACAAGTCAGCAGGTACAGTAGATATCCATAAAAAGGAAAGGCAATAGAGACAGGAAGCCCACTATCACCTTTTGTGGGGATAAGAGGGGGGCTTCCCATGGTGTTCCCTCTATTCCCATTATTTGAGTAGATGGCATAATGGCGCAGTCAAAGCTTGGTCTCTTTACTAAAGCTGAATGAGTGGCTCCAGTATCAAGACAAACATGTGAAACACCTGAAATTGTCAGAACTCTGCTCAGATCTCCAGCGAGGGAAGAGGCAGAGGCAGGGATAACAGGTGCAAGGATATTAGAACATTATTCCCTGTCTCTCTCCCACAGCTTCATGTACAGAAGCCTTCCTGTTGTTCATACCCTCTGCCATTTTGTTGCTGGGTTCTTCTGTGTCCATTAGTCACCTCAACTTGATTTAAAGGCTATCTGAACCTATTCTTCCTTGGAGGAAGATAATCTTGCCTCTGAGCCCAATTTGGGTCCCATCCTTGTGTTCTAGTAACCCAGGAACCCCTCAGGTCCTGCCTTTTTACAAAACAATCTCTGGCATAGTTCAATATATAGAGGTGTAGGAATCAGCTGAAGAGTTCAAATGATAATATATAGAAAAACAAGGAACCAGAACAGAGTCTTTGGAAATATGCTCAGTTAATGGTTATGATATGGATGAAGGCCCAGCAAAGGAGACTGAGGAACGGTTGGATAGGTAGAAGAACCAAAAGAGGGTTAGGTCATGAAAAACTAAAGAGGAGAGAGCATTTGGGAAAAAAAGTGATTGATGGTGTAAGATGTTTTAGAGATATCAAGGAAGATCAGGGTTGAAAAAAGGCCAGTAGATTTAGAAATTAAGAGATCTTTTGTAACTCTCGAGAGTGTATTTTCAGGTCAAGGTCTCAGGAAATTTTTCAAGAAAATGAAAGGAAAAGAAGTAGAGGCATTGAGGATAGATGACTTTTTCAAGGAATTTAGCTGAGAAAGGGAAGGAGATTTAAAAGATGATAGCTCAGGGATGGAAGGATCACGCTAGGTTTTGGGGGGTGTTGAGGATGGAGAATATATGGATATTTTATTTTTTCAGGAAGGAAGAAAAAGCCAATAGGCAGGGAGAAATTAAATATTAGGAAGAGGCTGAGAATGACAGTGGTAGCAGTTTGCTAGAGAAGACAGGAGGGAACAGGAATGAAAGTATATATAGAAAGATGGGCCTCATCAAGGGGAAAGCCTACCTCTTCATCAGAGAATGGAGTGAAGAAGGAGATGGAGGGTGCAGGTGTCAGAGAAATGTGAAATGAGGAAAGAAGAGAGAGTTCTTGGTGAATGCCCCAAATTTTTCAGTAAAGCATTTATGATATGAAGTCCTTAGCTGGGAGGATGAGGGACTACCAAGGGAGACTGGAAGAGAGAAAAAGAAGTTGGAATAGTGCTTAGAACAGTGCCTGGAACACAGCAGGTGTTTCACGCAAATGCATTTATTGTTTAGTCATTTCAGTCTTGTATGACTTTGTGACCCCATTTGGAATTTTCTTGGCAAAGATACTAGAGTTGTCTGCCATTTCCTTCTCCAGCTTACTTTGCAAATGAGGAAACTGAGACAAACAGGGTTAAGTGATTAGGTCAGGGTCACGTGGCTAGAAAGTGTCTGAGACTGGATTTTAACTCACAGAGATGAGTCTTCCTGACTCTAGACCTGGCACTGTATTCACTGCACCACCTAGCTAACTAACCCTCACACATTTCTTGTTGACTGCATAACTACCGTGGTGAGAAGGATAGAGAATCTATTAGGGAGAAGTAACAACAACAAAAGAAGTGTTGCTTTGAAGCAATGAGAGAACGGGAGACATTATACAACAGATTTAAAAAGGAGTCAATCAGCATTTTTTGCATTACTCCTTCCAGCTCTGTTTAGTAGCACATGAACAAGAGCAAAGGAAGCAGATGGTGAGGCTAATCCAGGTTGGGATTTGGCAAGGAACGATCATCAAAAGTATAAGGGGAAAATGGATTTAAGAGAAGGAGATATTGACAAGTTGAACTGAGAGTCAAGACTAGGAAGGAAAGAGAGGGGTGGCATCATGGGGGTCTGGCCTTCAAACTTTGTGGCAACCATAAGCTGGCATCTCCCCTCCCCACCTTCAATACTAACAAACCCAACACCATTTGCTAGATGAATAAAGGAGCCCCCATCATAGGATGAACTCCAAAGCCAAACACGTTTTTAAAATTATTTACTATCTTTATATTATCTTTCCCACTGCTTCTTCCTGTCTATTGGTTGATAAGAAAGAAAGAATGGTATGATGTGGTATCAGATAAGGAGCAGTAGACCGGAATTAAAAGACCTGGGTTTGAATGTGAGTTCTATGTATCTACTAACTGTTTGTACTGTTTGAGGCTGGTTTTCAAAACCTCAATTTCCTTTACCACATCTTACCACATGGGTTTGTTCTAAGGAATGCATTTTGGAAACCTGAAAGATCTCTAGAGCTTTAAAGCTCTATCTATATGTATGCTAATATTATCCTCATTAATTGAAGTTGGGGAGCCAGATCTAATTCATTCTCGAGGAAACAGAGGGCAGAGAGACTACAACAGAATTTCAGCCATGGACCCGCAACTGCCAAGCAGCCCCAAGAAAGAACTCTGTCCCATCTGTCAAGAACATCTGAGGGAGCCAGTGAGCACTGACTGTGGGCACTTCTTCTGCAAAGTTTGCCTCATCCAACAAGCTAAAAAAAGCTCAGATGGGGACATCCTGAACTGTTCTGTTTGTCGGAAACCCTGGTCTCCGAACATTCTAGGGGCGGGCTACTCCTGTGAGGACCACCAAAAATTAGTGAGCTGGTTTTGTGAAGAAAAACAACTCTTCCTGTGTTCTCAGTGCCGCACTTCTCCTGAACACCGAACTCACCAAGACCTACGAGTTGATATAGCCATCTTCCACTACAAGGTAAAGCCATAAGAACTAACAATCTGACTTTCTGAGCCATTACCCTCCCCTGCACCCTTTTTAGAGCATGAGGTATTCTTAGTCCCTCAAGTCATTCTTACTTCTATCATTTCTGTTATTTCTTCCAATCTCCTCCTAATCAGGATATTCTTCCTTGAATCGAACTTAATTCTTTCATGCTATACTGTCCATGAAGGAGAGAGAAAATGCATGCCTCCTTCCCTTGAGCTCTAGTCCATTTTCACCTACATGTAAAAAGAGCTAGGAGATAATAATAGTTCAAATATATATAATGTGTGTTAATATTCACAAAGCAGTTTCCTCAGTCTCAGAGGAGGAGCAAGAGCAGTGTATTTGGAATCAGAAAGTCTAGGTTAAAACACCAACTTTGTCATTTATTATCTATGTGACCTTTGTCAAATCACTCTCTCCCTCTCTCCCAGGCAGTTAATTTCCTCCTCTTAAAATGAAAGGGTTGGATTAGATGACCCTCAGGGTCTCTTCTAGCTTTAACTTCCATAATACAATGTGATAATTCTCCTTGAATGGATTTTCAAGAGGTGACTGACTAAAAAATTGGAAGATTGGGGTTCAGAAGGTTGACACTGAACTCCTTCATTTGAGTAGATGTACCATTCCCCTAATAATTACAAAGAAGTGTCTCTCTCCTCAGCAGCGGATCCAACGAAAAGTCAGGAAGCTCCAAAAGTTCATAGAGGAACCTCGGCACCTTCCTGAGGAAAAGCAAAAACTCCATACTCTGCTGGTAGGTGCCTTAATAAGAACCTTCTCTTATGTACATGAGCTTACTTCTTAGGGCATTGACTTTGCATGTAAATGTATTTCTTTGAACATGAGGGTGTGTATTATTGTGTAGGAGGAGAGGAAATCTGTGCCAGTGTTCATGTTTTGTGATTTCCATGTGTCTCTCTACCATCAGTCAATAAGCATTAATGAAGAACCTACTATGTGTCAGGCACTGGAAATACAAAAAAAAAAAGACAGTTTCTGCTCTAAGGAGCTCACAATCTAATAAAGAAACACCACACATAAAAAGGAGCTGAAAAGCAGGAAGGGGATACCTTGTGAAGGGGCAAGTACAACCAGTGGGAAATGATGATGGGAGAGAGATGGATACATAGTACATTCATAGGGGTAATGTTACCCTGTTTTACAGATAAAGAACTTGAGACTAAGAGAATTAAGTTACTTGCTAATGTTTACAGAAAGGAGATAAAAGACAGGTGGCATGGGTTCAGCCCATGTCTCTCTCAGGAACAAACATAAGGTAATTAGAGCTGACATTATATATGAAATGGGGACTAGGCCTGTGATTTCATTGATACAGGAAATTTTCAAATGGGGAAACCCTCCACTAATGCAGGTGAGCACCTTATCTCAAATCAACAAGCACTTATGAAATGCCTACTGTGTGCCAAGCACTGTGCTAAACACTAAGGATACAAAAAAAAGGAAAAGACAGTTGCTGTCCTCAAGGAGCTCATAGTTTAATGGAAGAGACAACTTGCAAACTATGTACAAGCAAGACATATACAGGATACACTAGAGACAAAGGAAAGCTCCAACATTAAGGGGGATGGGGAAAGGTTTCCTGTAGAAGATAAGAATGTGGGGCGGCCAGGTAGCACAGCGAGTAAGAGCCCCAGCTCCAGTGTCGGGATGACCTGGGATCAAATCCGGGCTCAGATACTCAGCACCACACCCAGAAATAACTGGCCATGTAAACTTGAGCAAGTTACTTAACCCCAATTGCTTAAAAAAAAAAAAAGAAAGAAGAAGATAAGAATGTAACTGGTACTTAAAGGAAGCCAGGCAAGCTAGGAAGTAGAGATAAGTAGGGACAGCATTGTGGGCATGGGGACAACCAGTGGAAATGCCCAGAATTGGAAGATCCAGGGCCTTGTACAAGGAAGAGAAAGAAAGCCAGGGTCTTTGGATTGTAAAGTATATGGCAGAAGTAAGATGTAAGAGATGGGAAAGGTGGGGGGGGGAGGGCCAGACTTGCCAAGAATTACACCAAGAAAGAGTTGGTGCCAAACTAAGACTTGGACCCAAGTTTCCCTGTGCTGTTCATATACAATAATGTACTACATCACCTGACATTTATTCAGCACTGTATTCAATTTGTCTCATTTCATTCTCATAGTAACCCTGTGAGACCAGCAGGGCTGGTATCTCCATTTCATACAAATGAGGAAGATACATGTCACAGAACTGAAGTGACCACACAAGGACACTTCACTGATTCCAAACCCATTATTTTTGCAAGTGAACAATAGCTGCCTGATGCAACTGTCCCAGAGGAGTGATGGTGAGGCTAGGGGAGCTGTCCTCTTCCTTGGCTCTCTCTCCATTACCAATTCAGATTCTTGATAGTTGCTTTGTCTCCTCCCTTCCAGGGATGAAAGATGAACTCATTTTGCTGTCTTTACTTATTTTCTTTTTCTGCAGAAACAAATAGACTCAGAAAAGGATAGACTGAAGGCTATATTGGAGAAACAACAGACTGGGGGACAGTTGGGCTCTCCCCTTCAGCAGTGGCTGGACAGGCTGAATAGCATCTCAGAAGAGGTAAAAGAACTCCAAGACAAAATCTCTGAGGCAGAAACTCATCTGAGTGACCTGGTCACTGAATTGGAGGAGGCATCTAAGGCACTGAACATCACCTTGCTAAAGGTCAATAGCTTGCCTACAAATTAGGAACTTCTTTCTATCTCCTTTTTGTTTCTAAGAGGTGTGTGATTCTCCCCACTTAGAGTGAAACTGGAACTCAGAAGTGGCCCTGTGACTTCACCAAGATCACACGGCTTATGTGTGGTATAAGAGCAGAATGGGACAAGAAGGAAAAAAGGAAATAAGGAAAAGAAAAGGCATTTATTGAGCACCTGCTCTGTACCAGGCACTGTGCTTTATAAATATTATCTCTTTTGATCCTCACAACAACCATGGGAAATAGTTATCATTGTTTTCATTTTATAGTTGCGGAAACTGAGGCAGACAGACCTTAAAGGATTTGCCAAGGGGCACACAGCTAGTAGGTGTCTGAGGTCCAATTTGAACTCAGGTCTTCCTCATTCCAGACCCATCACTCTCCCCACTGTGCCACCTACCTGCCTCTTCTCCTCATAGCTCAGTGAGGAGGCTGGCCATGTCCTGTATCCCTCAGTCTGGAGAGGTAATCCCTGAGTCAGATGGTGTAGGGATAGAAATGACCATGTCCTATGTTCCTAAGGATATAGAGGTAACCCTTGGGTGGGATGGTAGAATGGACATAATGCCTGCAACTGAGTTTCTGTTATGTTTCTCTTTTTTCTCCTAGAATGTCAGAGATTTATTAAGCAAGTATGGAACTTCATCTTCTCTCTATCCCTTTTCCTTTGGACACATACACAATCATTCATTAAACACATGCAGAAAAACACACAAACATACAGATATATGGACAGACACACAGGCATATAATAATAAGCATAGAGACACACAATTCAAGCACAATTTGCATGTGGATCACAGGCCCCCACCAATGTGATTACCTCTACTAGTCAGTCAGTCAAAGAACACAAACAGTTTACAGCTATGACATTTAATGAAATAACATAGAAAAACAAGTAGTAATAAAACATAAACCTGGAGTACATTCTCCCACAAATACATACATCATCAGTAGAAAGGGTGGACACACGACAGACTTGTATAGAGGGGTATATAGATACATACTGAACATATTGGATAAAAATGCAAGTATGAAGAGGGATGACTCATGTCTCTTACACATTAGGACCACTGATGTCTTCTGGTAATGCCGATGATCCTCTCCTGACAAATTTCTTCCCCACCCCAAGTTTTTCATGTAGTATGTACTCTCTTCTGCATGCTTAATCTCTGCCAGTCTCCACTGGGTATTACTTCCTGCTGGTCTCTTGTGGTTGCTGCTCAGTGTTTCTCTGCTGGTCCCATGGCTGCCATTGTTTGCTGCCAGAGACAATTCCATTGGGCATGAATGAGTTGGTGGAGTTTCTCTTCTCCTAGCTTCTAACTTCAGCTCAAGTTCTTAGCTGAGATTCTATCTCTTCCTTAAGAGTATGAGAGGCCTCTGGTATTTCTTTTCTAATTTTAAGTCCATGGGTTTTGCAAGGAATGGGGAGATAGATGCTAATGCTCTTTCAGAAATGCAAACACTCTTACCTATCCAGTCATTAGACAGAAACAGAGCAATGGGAATGGGAATCTTCCCAGAATAAGAGGAAAAAACTTTTCCTGCTATTTTTTTCTGAAGCAGTATTCTGTGTTTATTAGAGACACTTCTAGGCCTAGAAGAAGCTTTCTTCTCCAAGATTTTCCTTACCCCAGGATCCAAAATCTCTGATACATAGAGCCCCCAGGATCCAAAATCTCTGATACATAGAGCCCAACTCCCTAGTGACCTCATATTTAATTCTTTTTTTTTTTGAAACTGTATTTCCTAGCCACTGTGGTTTGAATGTCTGTTATAAACTCTAGCTGAGCATAGTTGCATGTGCCTGTAATCCTAGCTAATGGGGAGGTTGAGGCTGGTTAGATATATTGAGCTCAGGCATTCTGACCTGCAGTCAGCTATGCTGATCAAGGGTCCATATGAAGTTCATATTAATATGGTGAGCCCCTCAGAGAGTGGGAAGGGGCACAAGGTTGCCTAAGGAGGAGCAAAAACAGAGCAGGTGAAATCTCCTGTGCTGATCAATAGTGGGATCAGGCCCATGAGTACCACCTTCTTTTCTAGTCTGGTAGAGATGGAGAGATCCAGTCTTTCAAATGAAAAATAAAATGCTCTCTAGTTTAGAGCTAGAAAGTCTTTATGACTCCCTGGTTAATTTCCTGTAGTTAAATTAAGCTAACCACTATTAATATAAATCTAGATTCTTCTAGTGAACTACCTAAGGATCTGGGGTTCAGGGTCACCCCTAGTTCTCAATTCTAAAACTTTTTCTATACCTCAAAAAGTTTTAGGAAGGGAGAAAGCATGGAGAACAAAGTTAAATTGAGGGGGAAAGATAATTACTTATCCCTTACACAACTGCATTTATGGATGAGCACCAACAGAGCTTTTTCAGTCTTTGAGCTTCCCTTACTCATATTCTTGAACAATTTCCTCCCATGTTATGGAGCATGCAATTTATTCTTTTTTTTAAGTAGTAAAGATTTTATTCTCAAATCCTAAGAGTTATATTACTTTTGGGGGTTTATTTAAGTAGGTACCATTAGAGTTATTTCCAAATTCAAACTTGGTAGAAAAAATTTAACCCTGTTCTGTATTTTAAGGAATCAGGACTGTAAAGTTTTGCCTAAATACAACAACTAGAGCTAAGGACTTACCAAGGAAAGGGCTCTCCATCCATTTCTCCCTCTCCCTCTGGGGCCACTGAAATTCTCTCAGATGCTCCAAACTGGAGACTGGTGCCTCCATACTCAGCAAGAGGAAGGAGTGGGGGGAGTGGGTCGCTGTCAGGGAGACCTCTTCACCAGCCTAGAATGGAGACATGCAGTTTATTCTTTATCTACACTACACTACTATATAAAAGATATGGCTTGTTGTTATTATTCAGTCGTTTCAGTTGTGTCAGATTCTTTGTGACCCCATTTGGTGTTTTCTTGGCAAAGATTCTGGAATGGTTTGCCATTTCCTTCTCCAGATCATTTTACAGATGAAGAAACTGAGGATTAAGTGACTTGCCCAGGGTCAGAGGGTCAGTTAGGGTCTGAGGTAGGTTTTTAATTCAGGTCTTCCTGACTCTAGGCTCAGAATTTTATCCACTATGCTACCTAGCTGTCCCAAAAGGTGGGGTAGCCATCAATAAACAGTATAACCCAACACACACACACATACACATACACACCAAGAATTTTCTCTCTTTCTAGGAGTGTTCCAGAAAAACTACAATACCCAAAGGCCTATTCTTCTGTGTTAGAGAAGAAAGTAAGAAAATTGCTTCAGCAGACATCCTCAGTGCAAGCACCCAGCCTGTCTGTGAACACCCCTACTTCAGAATTGTGTGGCTCTCCTCTACACTCCCCCTCAACCAACTTCCAGGGCTGGACTGATTCTTCCTTGGCACTAGCTCCTGAGCCTGCCCCTACTTCCCTCCTTGATTCCTGACCCACTTACACTTGGCCTATGACAATAAGTTCCTCCTTAGACTCCTTTCTCCTTAAAGCTGTGACTCCTACCTACAGAGACTGAGATTGCATATGTCTTCAGGGTGATCTTAACTACTTTTCCTAATGCTAAGAAAATAATAGTGGCTACCAGTTACTCCCACCACCAACCCCCATGGGATTTAGTCTCTGGGAACCCCCTTGAATCTTCCCACTTGATGAGGCATTTGCCTGAGACCTTAAATAAGCCTTTCATTATTGCTAGAACCAAATCTGTCACTCTTAACCTAGCCTAGCCCTCCCTTGTCCAGCTGCTTCCCACCCTTGATCCTATCAAATTATCTATATTCAAATCTGTTACCCTTAAACTAGCCTAGCCATCCATTCTCTGTCATCTCGGGTAGTCTTTAGCTATTTCCCACCCTTAATCCCATTCCTGGAGTCTGATTTTAAGATCCTCCTTAGCCTCAAGATCCTCCCCCAAACCCTGCTCTAGACCACCCCCTAGATCCCGCCCATAATCTTTCTGTATATAAGATCCATTTTGCTTCCATGAAGGGCTGAGATTCAGTCTAGTGAAGACTCAGTCTTTCACATTGTTCTGGCCCTCTTGTCAATACAAGCATCACAAATACTTAGACTCCTTAAGAATGTACCTATTATGGTGAATCTTTAATAAACTTTGCTTTGCTTTGGCTGAGAGAAGGCTTGAGTCAAATTCATTCGGCAGGGCCTGATGTGTTGGCATTTTGACCCCTAAACCCCAAACCTCAACATATGGTTCCCTGACATGAAAGCATTGCTAATCTCAAATTCTTCTCCAGTCAAGACTGGAAGGTATGTAAGCCTCCCCCTATCCCTATCCCTTTCTTCCTCTTCAAATACCTTGGAGGTGCTTTTTGGGCCTGACCTCTCAGGTCCCATTAGGTCAGACAGCCAGGAGGCTGTCTCATACTTAACCTGAAGATCTCAGGTTCTCAGTCCAGTGGTTGTGTTGCAGGCCATTGACCTGGGCACAACTTCTGAAGCATGGAGGACAAAGACAGATGTCCCATCCGGAAGTATAAGCCCGATTTTTTAAATTCTCTCAGCACTAGGGAATTGGGAAAATTTCAGGTACATTTTTGTGGGGGTGTTTTTTGTCTTGTTTTGTTTGTTTTTTGAGGCTTACTCCCAGATCTTCCTTTATGGAGGAAGGGCCTTCCAGCCCTTACCCCTATAATCCTTTTCAATTCCCAAAAGTTCACCTTTGGGTTGTCTTTTACAACATTGGGAAAATTTTAGTTTCTCTAAAGAATTTAAAAAGGGAAGTAGCTGTGATGGGATATAGGCTCTGGCAAACCCCTTGAACTCTGATAGAATCTTCCCATTTGATGAGGTATTTGCCTAAGGCCATAAACCTTTCATTATAGCTAGGCCCAAAACTCTTACTCTTACTAGGCTAGCCCTCCAGTGTCCATCTACTTCCCACCCTTGATCCTATCAAAATATCTATACCCAAATCTGTTACCCTTAAAGTAGCCTAGCCCTCCATTGTCTGTCATCTCCAGGTAGCCTTCAGCTATTTCCCACCCTTAATCTCATTGCTGGAGTCCTACCTTGTTTGACTCCTCCTCAAGACCATACCCAAACTCCTCTTCTAGTCCACCCCTAGATCCCTCCCACAGTCTTTCTGTATATAAGATGTATCTTGCCTCTATGAAGATGCCAAGAATTCAATCTAGTGTAGACTCATTCTGTGTCAGATTATTCTGGCCTGCTTGTCAATACAAGTTTCACATATACTTAGGTTCCTTAAGAGTCTACCCATTACAGCAACTCTTTAATAAATTTTGCTTTACTTTGGCTGAGAGAAGACTTAAGTCGAATTCATTTGGCAGGACCGGGCGTGTTGATATTTTGGGATCTTGAGCACCCCTAATCTAAATCTTAAACCTCAACAGCTGGATAATGGATGACCATGTGTAGCAGCAAGCACCCTGGCGTCCTCAGGGTTTGCCGCCACCACAGGTTCTTGGATCTGCTTTGTTAAAGGAAAGCAACTCAAAATGGGTTAACAAGCTTACTTTAATCAGTCAGACATATATCATTTACCTTGTTCAGGGGAAAAAGGTCAGCACCCCGAACTTCAAAGTATACAGGCAAAATTATCAAGACAGAAACAGATCAAGTAGACAGATTTCCAAACTGTCCAACCATTACATCCATACCAAATCAGCATCTGGGTTTTTCAAAGGGGGGGGGGGGGGGGGAGAGGGGGGCCTGGACAATGGCTTCCCAGAATACAGATCAAATCACAGAACACTTCTCAAAGTGAGCCCCCAAAACAAAGCTACACATCAGGGCTTATATAGCTTTCTCCTGGCTCAGAGAATGTAACAACCTTATTGACTCACTGGCCAATCAAGAAGTATCTACTGAAAAACAAGCCTCCCACCCCAGGCTTCAGGTGCACTTTTGCCTAGGGGCAGGGAAGATCTTCCAAATTTGCATTCCCATTACACCATGCTAGGTTAAGAGTAACAGATCTGGGCCTAGCAATAATGAAAGGTTTATGGTCTCAGGCAAATGCTTCCATCAAGTGGGAAGATTCAAGGGGGTTCCCAGAGCCTAAATCCCATCACCCCACCAGCTTGGAAATGGGGAAGTCCTGTTATACCATATCTTGATTAATTCGAGCAAGACCTGAGTAATAATTTTAGAATGGATCCTTTATTAAAAGGCCATGTTGGCTGATCAGGCCACATCGTGGGCTGAGCAGGCACCACCCCAAATCTCAGGTACAGCAATACGGTATGCAGGTGAGCTGAGGGAGGGGTACCTGAGGACGGGGCAGGGGAGGATAGGGGATGGGGAAAACCAGGCACAACAGTCCTAGCTGCTTACAGCAGACATTAGTGGCATATAATGTAGAGAGGAGCACTAAATTTGAGGTTGGGGACCTTAGTTATAGCAGGGGTGATCATGGAAAGCTTTGATTAATTTTGTTGACCTCCCCCCAGGGTCCCACCAAATAAAATTATGACCACAGAGCCTTTTTAGTTAGATAGAAGCACCTCCCCCACCCCCCTTAAAAGTACAACATGCATAATTGGCACCTTTCTGGAAAGACATAGTAAATTCCTTATTGGTCTTTAGTGACTAGAATGCTCTCCTGAGGATTGACAGAGGCTCAGGAAAGTAGATATATGTGAGAAGAGCCCCTCTCTGTCTATGACCTGTGAAAGATCCAAGGAAAAAATGCTCCAACTCATCCTTAAGAAACTCTTTCTAGCACTTTCTCTACCTTCCAGCAAGGGAAAAGGGGATTTCTCTCCTCTACCTGAATTGGCCTTGGCATCTTTCCCCATAAATACATGACAGTGAGTAATGACCCCCAAAAAGAGACATTTCCAGCCTTGATGGTTACCGTGTGAATTAAGAGCTCTTGATTCATGCATCAGAGAACCAGAGAGAGTCTCTACCAGCTCATTGTCCAAGGAAGAATGCCATTTCCAGGATGATCCCGCACCTAAAGGACTATCAAAAGTCATGATTGACCTGGCCAGAAATATGAACCTTGATAATCCTCCATAAAAATTGTTATAAGTTGTTAGGACAATGCAGGTTTGTGACTAAATGTCAAATAATTGTTCAGCAATCTCACAAAGGGTCTTTCCCTTCCAGGAGTAGTATATGAGCATAATGGACTATCTGTTATGGTTTGGGTTGTTTTTTTTGTTTGCTGTTTTTTTATTTGTTTATGTGTGCTTGTGAGTTCTTTGCATTTCATGTAGCTTCTGTGGTAAAGGAAATAAAACATTGTCCTATGCTTGATAACTGTACTGTATATTGAGTGTTTTTGTGGGAAAAGACCTTGTTACTAGTGATTAGGGAAACCTTATACATGTTTTTGAAATTCCTCTGAAGTTTTATTCTCTATGAGATTCAGCTTTCTCATCTATAAATGAAGATTTTTACCTTATTTAGCTCACAGAATTATGAAGATTCAATGAGAAGATATGTGTATAAAGCTCTGTAAATGGTAAATTACTATGCAAATATAAGGTATGCTTATTAATTCATTTCAATTCAACAAAAATGTACCAACCTTATACTTTGTGGGAGGCACTGGGCCAAGAAATGAAAATACAAAAAACAGATCTTTCTCTCAAAGAGCTGCCAAATAATTGGGGGAGGGTGGAAGAAGACATTATATATCCTGGCAAAGTACAATGAAAAACTAAGGAGAAAGAAATCACTTTTAAATAAAAAGGCAAATGATGGAGGAAATGACAACTGAATCAGACCTTGTTAGAAGGGAAGGAATTCAACGGACAGAGATTTGGGCAGTGTGGGTTTCCATTGTAGGCATAGAGATTGATTATAAACAAAGGCACTAGTGAAGAGGACAGGGTAAGAAGGGATATAACAGAGAATAATGCAGCATATAAACAGTAAATAATA
This sequence comes from Petaurus breviceps papuanus, assembly GCF_028583685.1. NCBI lineage: Eukaryota > Metazoa > Chordata > Mammalia > Diprotodontia > Petauridae > Petaurus > Petaurus breviceps. The sequence goes on from NW_027187367.1 coordinate 3,306,779, forward strand.
TAAGCAGTGTAATAAACAGAGATTTGGCCAGAACACAGAATATGCAGTATAGTATGAGATAAGATAAGGCTGACTAGATTGTAGAAGGCCTTGAATTCTAGCATCTAGAGAGGAATGACATAAACAATGCTATCAGAAGAATACTTGAGCAGTGAATCAGGTAAAAAAATATATAAGCAAGGGCAGAGACTGAAGAAAGATCAAGGAGAAGTTTCTTAGAATAATCTGGATAAGAAGTGAGTACCTAATCTAGAATACTTAAAGTTGGAGTGAAAAGGAAAAGATATAATAGCAATACTGCCAAGCAGAATTACTTATTTATGTACAAGATGTCTTCTCAGATAGAATGTAACCTTCTTGAGGACAGGGATTATTTCATTATTTTTTCTATGTATCCCTAGCACCTAACTCAATGCTAGTATATAGGAGGGACTTAATAATGCTTATCAATTGATCAATTTATTAAATCAACAAGTAGCTACTGAATCCTCTATAATAGCAGTTCTTAAACTTTTTGTCTTAAATTTCTGACCCCTTTACACTCTTAAAAATTATTAAGGATCCCAAAGAGGATCCATGTAAACAAAACTGTGTTTATATAGGTTGTGTCTATCAATATTTACCATATCTGAAATTAACACATACATTTTAAAATGTGTTAATCCATTTTGAACAATTGTTACATATCAACACAGATGACTATATTTTCCCAAAAAAATAAGAATGAAAAGTGGCAACATTTTGCATATTTTTGCAAATCTCTTCAATGTATAGTTTAATAGAATACAACTGAATTTCCATATCTGCTTCTGCATTCAATCTCTTGTAATTGATTTTTTTTTTGGTTGAAATATATAAAGAAAACTGGGCCTCATACAAATAAATACAAACTGAACCTCACAACAAATAAGTTGGGAAAAGAAGAAGTATTTTAATAGTCAAATAATTTATTATTATTATTGTAACCCTCATCTCAAAGCCCATTGGTATGGGACTCTCTCCTTATTGGTGGAGATGAATGACTTGCCCTGTGGACTGGGGTGAAGTTAAGTGAGAGCGGGTGAGCTCCCACCTTCTTCAGTCTTCTTTGAGAACTTTTCAAGCTTCAAGTTGCTTCAAGCACTTTTGACTTCCATCTTTGAGGGAGAAGGTGGAAGAGGCCAACCCCATTTCAGGTTGCTGAAGGAAAAAAGACTCTAAAAAGATAAGAAAGGAACTGGAAGTCTCCATCATGTCCCTATTCCCAATTAGCTGCCCTAGAAACTTTGGAAGTTTCTCCTTGGGTGAAATCTTGGGATCTGCCTTCCTTTGAGATGAACACATCATACACACACACACACACACACACACACACACACACACACACACACACACCATGCTACATGTGGTGGGCAGGCTCTCACAATATACAGGGCCTTCTCTCTACATTATGAAAATGATTTTTACTTTGCAGACCTCCTGAAAAAATCTTGAGTACCCCTAGGAGTCTGTGGACTATAAGAGCCAAGCCACTGTTCCATAACTTGCCCAGCACTGTGCAAGGCATTGGCGTGGTAGAGAGGACACAGATGAAGCAAGGTATAAGACTAGACAGGTTGAACTTTGTAGAACAGACAAGGGAATTTCTATTTGAGACAGCATAATATAGTGGGAAATGAACTGGGTTGGGAACCGAGGAGTTTTAAGTTTTAATAATGTCACTAACTTCCTGTGTGACCTTGGGCACTTAAGTATTTCTCCTTTACAGGATTCAGTTTCCTTTCTTGCAAAAGATGATAGGACTAGACAACTTAACCAAGTTTTAAAAACTCTAAGTCTTCAATGAAATAGGAGAGTGACTACCCAAGGCTCAAGGTATTCCAAGGCCCACATTCCTAAAACTATAGCTCATGAAGACTCACTGATGCATTTATCTTTAACAGACAGCTAGCAGTCACAATTAGCAAATTAATTACAGAAATGGCATAGTGAGAAAAATAGCTACACAATATCTCCAGAAATCTGAGGTGCACTCTCCCTCAAATATACATAGCATCAGTGGGAAGAGTGAGCACAGACAGAAAGTTCACCAATAGATAAGTATGTGTGTAGGAAACACACTTGACTAAGGCAACTCACACCTGCACCACTACAGGGCTCTGATGTCCCTTTCTCTTCTTGTGGGATCCTCATATTTCTCCCCTTAGGCAAGGGTCACTGCTCAGTAGGTTTTGGGTTTCCTTAGGTCTGCCCCTCTCCAAAGTTTGAGCTGGGAAGTTCCAGGACTGATTGTCTCTTAATTTGACCTCTGCTGGGTGTGTCATCTCTTACTGGCTAGGTGACTTCACTGTAAGATATCATTACCAATGGGTATGAGGGAATCTCCCACATCAATGCACTCTGGGAGAGCTCAAGAGCTAGGTCCTTCATCCAGAACTGGCTCTCTCCTCAATTGCCAAAGATGACTTCCTTCTAACTCTACTCTAACCTTGTAAGGCCAGAAGAGGTTTGACTGATCCTTTCTAGACACCCAAGAATTCCAGAAGATTGATTGAAGAGTTTCATGCCTCAAAAAGGAGTAAGGAAATATAAAAATACTTCATTGTACTTCCTTTACACTGCTCCATCCAAGTCTGAAAGGGGTGTGGCCATTTCTTGCCTCCGTTAAGTGCTCTTACGTTCCATAATGTCATTAAGTGGATTGGGGGGGACTCAGTTCATTAAGGGTCCTATAATCACACTACTTCCCCTGCTTAAATAAATGCCCTCCATATTTTTGTTTGGTGTCCTTTTCCTGTGTAACCCTAGGCATTTCCCCTTTCTGTACTTAAGTTTTCCACACCTATAAAATAAGAGTCTTTCTAAGCTTTAATATTCTATTAAACAGGGATTGACTAACCAAGGTTCAAAGTTCATGAGTCTGTATTACTAAAATCATAGGCTTACTTAAAAGCCTGCCACCTTTGTCCCTATTTTTTATTCTCTTTCTAGATAGTTGTAGTCAATATGTATACAGATCTGGTTTTGCTGTCAATCCTGATGAGGTCATGTATATTCTCCCATATTTTCATGCACAGTAATGTGCAAATTGACTGAGAAAAATTTAAAAAATTAAATTTATTAATGTACAATAAAACTTACAACTTTTATATCTTAAAATTTTTTAACATGCAATGTATCTTCTTTTTTTTTTTTTTAAAGCAATTGGGGTTAAGTAGCTTGCCCAAGGTTACATGGCCAGTTCTTTTTTTGTGTGGGTGTTAGGTATCTGAGGCCGGAACCAATCCCAGGTCCTCCTGAATCCGGGGCCAGCACTCTTACTCACTGTGCTACCTAGCCACCCCAAAGAGAGAGATCATTTCTTTTTTTTTTTTTGAGGGCAATGGGGGTTAAGTAACTTGCCCAAGATTACATGGCTAGTGTTTTTTTTATGTGTTAAGTGTCTGAAGCCAGAACCAAACTCAGGTCCTCCTGACTCCAGGGATAGTGCTTTACTCACTGTGCCACCTAGCCGCCCCCAATATCTTCTTTTGGCCAAAAATCGTTTGCTCTCCATGATTTGGCAATGACTCTTCAGATTTTGACACATATTTTAGGTGGCCCAGAGAATAGTGTGCTGGCCTAAAGTTCAAATCCAGCTTCAGATACTTATTAGCTTTGTGACCTTGGGCAAGTCACCTAATTTTTATTTGCCTCAGTTTCCTCAACTATAAAATGAGGATGATAATAGAACCCACCTCCCAGGGTTATTATAAGGATCAAATAATATATTATTTGTAAAGTATTTAGCACAGTGCCTGGCACATAGTAGTCACTATATACATGCTATTATTATTATTATCAATTACATTCTTTAACTCTTCATTATGAAACCACATTTTATCACATTGGATATTTAGCATACTTTTGACATCTATTTTTCTAAGTCTAGCCTAGATTCTATCCCTGGTTTTCAACAAGGTTTAAACCAGATGCATGTTTATCTCCACTTCTAAGATAAATTTCTTAGCCTTTCATGATGTACAGTATAGTCAAGGTCATGTTGCAATATTTTAATCCACTTGGGAATTTCTATAATGCTGGAAGAATTGTATATCTCAGTATATTAATATATTCTTCAGAGTTGGTGAGCTCCTTCAATGGGAGATAAGACTTCTAGGCCCACTGAAAGTTAAAAAGACTTCTAGGCCCACAAAGCTTTTGAAGAAATTGTTTTACAATTTAATGAAGATATACAAATCTTACAGACTCATCTGAATAGTGCTTCTGACAATGGTTTTGGCAAAACTTTAAAAAAGTAAGTTTCATCAGTAAAATTACTTTTTTTTGCTCTAACTCACTATTGATTAGAAAAATGACAGTTAAAACAACTCTGAGATACCACTTCACACCTATCAGATTGGCTAATATAACAGAAAAGGAAAATGATAAATGTTGGAGAAGATGCAGGAAAATTGGAACTCTAATACTTTGTTGGTGGAGTTGTAAACTGATCCAACTATTCTGGAAAGCAATTTGGAAATATTAGGATTTGTTCTGTAAAGTTTGGATTCAGTCAAAAGGCTGCACTTAAGGATCTAGAAGGCCACATATGGCCTTGAGGTTCCCCGCCCCTCCCCAAAGAGATCGTAAAAAAGGGAAAAGGACCAGCATGTACAAAAATATTTATAACAACTCTTTTTGTGGTGGCAAAGAATTGGAAATTGAAGGAATGCCCCTCAGTTGGAGAATGGCTGAACAAATTGTGGTCTGTGAATGTAGTGGAATACTATTGTGCTATAAGAAATGATGAGCAGGCAGATTTCGGGAAAGTTTGGAAAGATTTACATGAACTGAAACTGAGTAAAGTGAGCAGAACCTGGAAAACATTGTATACAGCAAAAGCAACATAGTGGAATGATTAACTTAGCTCTTAGCAATTCCAAAAGACTGATGAAGTCTGAATGCAGATCAAAGTGTACTATTTTCACTATTTTTTTTTGGTTTGTATGTTTTTTCTTTCCCATGGTTTTTCCTTTTTTTCTGATTCTTCTTTCACAGAATGATTAATGAGAAAATAGTTTAATATGATTGTATATATATAATCTATATCCCATTGCTTGCTCTTTTGGAGAGGAGGGAGGAAGCAGAGGGAGGGAAAATTTTTTTTCAAATGCGTTATTAATTTCTGATTTACATCATTCATTTCTGCCAGATTTTGAGTTACAAATTTTCTCCCCGTTTTTCCCCTACCCACCACCCCAAAATAGCAGGCCCACAGAATATTCCCTCCTCCAATCTGCTTTCTCCCATATTTTCTCCCATACCCCTTTAGACTTTTCCAGCAGATCTCTATGCCCCAGTGCCTGTATATCTTATTTCCCAATTACATGTAAAATAATATTAATAATAGTGTATATATATATTTGAGTATGTGATTTTAAAACTTTGAATTCCAGATTCATTCCCTTCCTCCATTGTCACCCACCCTTACTGGGAAGATAAGCAGTTCAGTATAGGTGGTACATGTGTGGCTAATGCAAAACAATAACATAGTAGATATATTGTAAAAGACTGACTATATTTCCCTCCCTCCTATCCCACCTCCCACTTGTTCTATTCTCTACTTTGATCCCATCCCTTTTCAAAAGTAAGTGCTCCCAACTTCCCTCCCCCCAGCCTGCCATCCCCTTCATCATTCCCCCCTCTCATCCCCTTCCCCCCCTACTCTCCTGGAGGATGAGATACCCTATTTAGTGTGTATTTCATTCCCTCCTCAAGCCAAATTCCATGGGCATAAGGTTGACCCATTCCCTTTTGCCTTCCTATTCTTCCCCTCCATTGTAACCATTTTCCCTTGCCTCTTCTATATGAGATAGTCCATCTCATTCTGTCTCTCCCCATCTCCTCTCATTATATTCCTCTCTCACCTCTTAATTTCACCTTTTAAGTATCATCCCTTCCTATTAAATTGGCCCTGTGCCCTCTATCTATGTATAGCTGTAAACATATATATATATATATATATATATATATATCCACATTGACATATGTATTCATATGCCCATATACCCTCATATATAGATATAGATATATTCCCTTCAACTACTGAGAAAAGTTTCATAAGTTACAATTATTGTTTTTCCATGTAGGAATGTTAATAGTTCAACTTTGATAAGTTCCTTATGATTTCTTTTCCCTGTTTACCTTCTCATGCTTCTCTTGCTTCTTGTATCTGAATGTCAAATTTTCTATTCAACTCTGGTTTTTTTTCAGCAAGAATGCTTGAAAGTCCTCTATTCCACTGAATGACCATATTTTCCCCTGAAACATGATACTCAGTTTTGCTGGGTAGACTCTTGGTTTTAATCCCAGCTCCTTGGACCTCCAGAATATCATATTCCAAGCCCTTTGATCCCTCAATGTAGAAGCTGACAGATCCTGGGTTATCCTGATTGTGTTTCCACAATATTCAAATTGTTTCTTCCTGTCTGCTTGTAATATTCTCTCCTTGATCTGAGAATTTCAGAACCTGGCTATAATATTCCTAGGAGTTTTCTTTTTGGGATCTTTTTCAGGAGGTGATCAGTGGATTCTTTCAACCTCTATTTTGCCCTCTCGTTCTAAAACATCAGGGCAGTTTTCTTTGAGAACTTCCTGGAGGATGATTTCTAGGTTCTTACTTTGATCATGGCTTTCAGGTAGTCCAATAATTTTTAAATTATCTCTCCTGGATCTATTTTCCAGGTCAGTGGTTTTTCCCATGAGATATTTCACATTGCCTTCTATTCTTTCATTTGTTTGGATCTGCTTAATAGCATCTTGATTTCTCATAAAGTCATTAGCTTCCATTTGCTCCAATCTAATTCTGAAGGTATGATTCTCCTCATTGAGCTTTTGAGATTCTTTTTCCATCTGGCAAATTCGGCTTTTTAAGGCATTCTTCTCCTCATTGCCTTTTTGAGCTTCTTTTGCCATTTGAGTTACTCTATTTTTTAAGGTAGTATTTTCCTCAGTCAGGCTGTTGACTCTAATTTCATAATTTTCTTGCATTGTTCTCATTTCTCTTCCCAATTTTTCCTCCATTTCTCTTATCTGTTTCTTAAGGTCCCCTATGGCCTGTAACCAACTCATATTTTCCTTAGAAGCTTTTGGTGCAGGAGTTCTGACTTCACTGTCTCCCTCCTGTTCCATGCTTTGCTCCTTTTTGTCCCCAAAATAGGAGTGTAATGTTGGAATCTTCTGTCTGCTTTGTTTCCTTTGCCTGGTCATGTTGCCCCTCAGTCACTTGACCCCTGGGCTTTTTGCCACAGTGGGACTCTGCCACCAGACAGGGGAGCTCCCATCCCAAACGCTGGGGTTTTCTCAGCAGCCAGAGGTACTAGATGGGTGCCTTCTCTGAGGTCTCCACACACTCTGGCAGGCTGGACACACACCCCAGGACCTCCACCCTAGACTGCAATCCAGATCTAAGCAGGTTAAAGCAAGAGCGATTACCACTCAGACTGGTGTTTGGTCCCCCTACACTGTGCAGGCCAGGAGCTGAAGCTGCCACCTGGCGCTGGTGTCTCAGCGGCTTTTCGCCCTGGGGGCAAAAGCCATGCACTCCCACTTACTGGGTCCCAAAGTCCAGACTGCACTGACCTCTCACTTTGTCCTTCGTCCTTTGTCCTGCATCTATGTGTTGACAAATCTGGAACCGGCCACAGCTGTTGCTGACCTGGGGTCCCTCAGGCCAGCGGCTGGTCAGGCCTGCCCTGAGGCTAAAGCCTCTGCATGGGCCTGGACTCAGCTCCCAGAGCACTGCTGGCCAATTCCTGCTGGCCTGCCGGACTGTCCTCAGCGGGAAATTAGCTTCTCTGTGTTATTTTGTGGGTTCTGCAGCTCCAAAGTTTGTTTAGAGTCCCCTTTTTACATGGATTGGGGAAGGTGGAAGCCAGAGCCCAGGGGAGGTCCTGCTCCTGCTCCACCATCTTGACTCCACCCCCAAAGGAAAAATTTTTACAAAAATGAATGTTTAAAACTATCTTTACATGTAATTGGAGGGGGGGGGGGAATAAAGTACTGTTTTAAAAATACCTTTTCCAGGGCAGCTATGTGGCACAGTGAATAGAGTACCAGCCCTGAAGTAAGGAGAACCTGAGTTCAAATTCGGCCTCAGACACTTGACACTTAACTATCTGTGTGACCTTGGGCAAGTCACTTAATCTCAATTGCCTTGCCTTCCCCCCTCCAAAAAAAGAAAGAAAGAAAGAAAAATACCCTTTTGTAATTTACCTTTTTTGTAATCTTAAATACTCCAATCTATACTGTCTTCCCCATGACAAGTATTTTTCTTCATAGTAACAGCAACTGTTGTTTCTTTATTGTTATTGCTGTTGTAGCTTTTTGTTCATCTGTTGTGCTGGCCTCCTCATTCTTATTTCCACTTCAAAAAACCCTGTAGAGGAATTAATAAAAAGTTCGTCACTTACAGGTTCCTCCAGAGATCTTTGCTTGTTTTCCAGGGATTGATTACACTCTTTTACAGCAATAGTTTGTCAGTTCTTGACATATTTTTTTGTTTTTTATCACACTTTCCTTTGTGCATTGATGCAATTGATGTTGTTTCCTAGTAACACTGAATTGTTCTGGTTGCTGATGTCTTTTATATCACTCAACTTCTCCTAGGTCTTTTTTGTATTTCTGTTTCCCTTTACTCCACTGGTTCTATGAGTATTTTTATGCCATTTCATGTTTATTTTGGTCTGCTAATTTTTAGAATAGTAATTACATTAGCACTTATAGGAGTGACAGAGAAATTGATTTTTTTTCTTTGAAAAATCTTCCATTACCATCCAAAAATATGTTTACCAAGATCCCCAGTGTTCTAATTCTAGTTTTTAGAGCTTTAAAAATATATATTGGGGTGGCTAGGTGGTGCAGTGAATAGAGCACCAGCCCTGGTGTCAGGAGGACCTGAGTTCAAATCCGGCCTCAGACACTTAACACAAAAACTATCCGTGTGACCTTGGGCAAGTCACTTAACCCCAACTGCCCTCCAAAAAGCAAAATATATATAGTCATTAAGCTTCAATAAAAGTGCCCCTCCCCCCCAAAGAACCAAATTCTAAACTTCTCCAACCACCAGAGGGTACTGATTGCTCCATAATAGGAGACTTTGGCAATGTCGATAAATCAAGATGTGCACAGCAACAAGAAAAAGAAACCTCAGATTTGTTGATACTGGATAGAGGTCTACAGAGGTTTTATACATGTTATCTTATAATCTCTGTTTTTAGAAAGTCTCCATTTCAGTTCTACCCAGATACAAATTTTTTTTTCAACTCCAATTCCTTTTGAGTTTTAGAGTATCAGTTTGTTTTCATCAGATGAATTAAGTAGTATTGTTGAAAGTTTTTTTTTTTTTTAAGCAATTGGGGTTAAGTAACTTGCTCAAGGTTACACGGCCAGTTAGTTCTGGGTGTGGTGCTAAGTATCTGAGTCCAGATTCGATCCCAGGTCTCCAGGGCTGGCGCTCTTACTCACTGTGCCACCTGGCTACCCCAAAAGATTTTATGATGTGGTTAAGGGCCTAAAATGATCTGAACTGAAAAGAACATGATCAATCTGAATAAGATCATATTTTTATTTTTTCCACTATCTCTTCATTTTTTCCAAGAACCAAAGGCCCATCTAGATTGACTATAAATTCCTTTATGGCAGGGACCACTTCTTATACCTCTTTGCATCCCCCAGTGCCCAGCTGAGTGTCTTGCACAGAGTATGTGTTCAATAAATGTTTAAATGAAAAGAAATTACTTCCCCTCACCAAGAGCTTCTACAGTATCTCTAACAGTCATTAAAGTGTGCTCTTTAAGAGCTACATTTTTTTTACACATTTCCTGGGAGTAATATCTATTCTTAAAAGCCATGAAATCCAAAGCATAACAAAAGAGAGCAATGGAGTATATATGTGGCAAAGAAAAAAAAATAAACTATTCAACTGACAAAGAACTCACAGAATGTGGGGAAACCTGCTCAGTCCAGTTTCATCTGATCAAGTTTATATAATCTGAGTCAGCCTATTGTCAGTTTTTTGTTGCTGAGTCCTTTGAGTGGTGTCTGACTCTTCTAGGCCACATTTGGGATTTTCTTGGCAAAGATAATGGAGTGGTTTGCCATTTTCTTCTCCTGCTCATTTGACAGATGAGGAAACTGGAGCAAACAGAATTAAGGGAATTGCCCAGGTTCACATAGCTAGGAATTGTCTGAGGCTGGATTTTAATTCAAGTCCTCCTGACTCCAGGACCAGTGTTCTATCCACTGAACCACCTCTATTTAGAAGTACACATAAAAGATGAGTGCTATCACAAGATTAAATCTTATCAGAATTATTGTTTATCTCAAGTAACTCACACACCACTATAATTAATACTTATTTTCATTTTATAACATCAATGTATCCCATTCTATTACTGTATAGCAATTTAATCAGTAATTTTGTAATCCTTAAATGTTTCCTTTTTTGCTATTACCAATAAAACAATTATTAATTTTTATAAGTATAGATCCCTTTTTCCTCCCTTTTTAATGACTTTTGAGATAGAATCATAGCAAAAGAATTGCTGGGTCAAAAGGTGTGATCAGTTTTGTGATTCATTGCATATTGATCTTCAAAATGTTTGCATCAGCAATTCCAGGAACACGACATAGCATGGATGGAACAGGCATTCCCTAAGTTGCCCTGCCAGTTTCTGGCAATCCATATTTGTTAACTCAGTGCTTAGGTACTTTGGGGATGACAAACTCCCTGGTTACTTCTGACTAGTCATGTGTAACAGCATTTGGACATTTGGGGAATGATGGTACAGAAAAAGCCAATATATCAATGGACCACTAAAAAGGAAGTAGTTCTACCCCTGACTCTCTCTTCTTTTCACCCTTTAGGGCACATCATGTAACTATGGAACTTCCTTGGGGATGAGGAAGTTCTGGTCCTTCTTCATTCTAGTTGCAGGTCAGCTATTCCTACATAATATCTAAAGAAGGGACATTTAGTCAAGCTTGAGGATAGATCTTTGATGACCTCTTTAATTTTGGTTTTCTTTTCCTGACCCTGGATGACTGAAAATCAAACTTGAGTTCAACTTGCCTCCCAGCTTGGAGACAATGATTGTGAGTTTGAAAAGTCCAGAGATTCTGAGTCTTCAATATGACTGTACTTCAGAATGAGTCTACAGCAAATATGGCAGTCATTTGGGAGAGGATAGGTGATGGTCAGCCAGTAGATTAATCTAATGCCCAGCCTGACTTGCTAGAAAACAAGGAGCATAGAATAGAGTCAAGATGAAATATTCAATGCTTAGTTGCCAGTGCTTTCAAAAGCTTTACATTTTGATGGTTTTAAGGCTCAACTTTCTCATCAGTATTAACAGTCGTTATTACTGTTGCTTGTTTAGTTAGCTTAAGTATTCTATCAAAATTTACTTGAGTTCTGTGTTATTTCTTTTGTGTGCAAAATAATTGGCACAAAAAGGTGATTAGGGTTAGGTTGTAAGACACCCTGAAGGACTCAATAATTATGAAGAGTAGAGGGAAATTTGCAGAGATTTACATTGTATAAAATGCTTTATTTCTACCGAAGTGTTTTTTCTTTCTTCCAGATGTGAATTGCAACAGTTAGGTGTTACAGTGATAGGGTGCTGGCCCATCCTTCTGAATTCAAATCTGACCTCAGACTTACTAGCTATAAGACCCTGAGCAAGTCACTTAACACTGTTTGCCTCAGTTTCCATATCTGTAAAATGAGCTGGAGAAGGAAATGGCAAATCACTCTAGGATCTTTGCCAAGAATATATAATACTTCAGGGGAAAAAAAATGGATATTCAATGAAATAGAGGACTTTAAAGCATTCTTGATGAAAAGACCAGAACTGAATAGAAAATTTGACTTTCAAATACAAAACTCAAGAGACATATGAAAAGGTAAACAGGAAAGAAAAATCAAAAAGGAACTTATTTATAAACACACACTCACACACACATATATAGACAGAGGGCCCAGGGTGGGTTGAATATGAAGGGATAATATCTAAAAAATAAAATTAAGTGATGAGAGAGGAATGTACTAGAAGAAGGAGAAAGGGAGAGATGGAGTAGGGAAAATTATCTCATACATAGATGCAAGAAAAAGCTCTTACATTGGAGGAAAAGAGGGGGAGGCGAGAGGGAATGAGTGAATTTACTCTCATTGGATTTGGCTTAAGGAGGGAATAACAATCACACTCAGTTGGTTATGAAAATCTATCTTATCCTACAGGAAAGTAGGGGGGAAGGGGATAAGAGAGGGAAGAAGGGAGGGCAGATTGGGGGAGAGAGTAATCAGAAGCAAACACTTTTGAGGAGAGACAGGGTCAAAGGAGAGACTAGAATAAACAGGAGGTGGGACAGGATGAAGGGAAATATAGTTAGTCTTTCACATGACTATTATGGAAGTGTTTTGCATGTCTACACATGTATAACCTATATCAAATTGCTTGACTTTTCAATGAGGGTGGGTGGGGAGGGAGGAAGGGAAAGAATTTGGAGCTCAAAGTTTTAAAAACAAATGTTTAAAACTGTTTTTACATGCAACTGGGAAAAAGATATATAGGCAATGGAATATAAAAATCTATCTTGCCCTACAGGAAAACAGAAGGGGAATGGGATAAGAGAAGGGGGAGGGAGGTGATAGAAGGGAGGGCAGATTGGGGAAAGGAGTCATCAGAATGTACCCTGTCTTGGGTGGGGGGAGGGGAGAGATGGGGAGAAAATTTGGCACTCAAAATCTTGTGGACATGAATGTTGAAAACAAAAATAATTAATTAATTAAAGATTACCCAAAAAGAAGGTATCACAAACCTGACGAAGAAGCATGATTTAGTGTTAATGTAGGACTTCAATTATCCAGACAACTGTTGGGTCCCCCTCTCCTCCTTTCCTCTCCCCTAGTCCTTCCTCCCAGTTTTCCTTTCCTCTCCCCTCCTATTATCCTCCTTCCCCCTGTTCCTCTCCTTTAGACCATGTTGTATGAGGATCAGTTGAAGAAGAGAAAACCCAGGGAAAACATAATAGCATCTAAAGGGCTCTCATGTGGAAGAGACATTAGGCTTGCTTTTTGTGGTCCCAGAGGGAAGACCCTGAAGTAATGGGTGGAAGTTACAGTGAAAAGGAGACCCTGGTGAGCTCTCAAATTCTGGAATTCTGAGATTCACATTGTTCACCGTGTACTTTTCTACCAGCTACTTTGAGGAAACCCTAGATGTGATCCTAAATCTAATATTTTAATAAATCTTCTCCTAGGCACCAGAATGGGGGTATAAGGAGCCAAGGAATTTGAAAAAAGGAGCATAACTCTTGTTATCAGAGTCCAGATTTCCCCAGAACTGAGCCTGGTCGCTGCTACAATCAATAGAAATGTATTAGACTTAGGGGCTATTTCAATCCTTCTTTAGAAGAAGCAATGAGGAAAACTGATGTTCTCAATCTGACAAGGAGATCAAGATCCAGAGAGATCTTGTTAGGCTAAAGCATTTGAGCTGAATCTAACAAAGTGAAATTCAATAGAGATAAATGTAAAGTCCTACACTTGAGTACAAAAATCAGCTTCACAAGTACAAGGTGTAGGAGGCATGATTAGACAGCAGTTATTCTAAAAAAGGTTCTGGCCTACAAGCTTAATGTGAGTCAACTGTGTAACATGTCTGCCAAAAAAAACCTAAAGGAGACTTGGGTTACATTGAGAAGTGTGCCTGAGGTTGCTGATGTAGAAATGCTGAGAGCCTAAGGTAGACATGATCACTGCATATGAGAATTTGTCATAAAGATAGGAAGGAGAGCCAGGAACAGCCTGGTATATACCCTAAATTTGGAGGAAGCAGATTAAAAAGGGTTCAGGAAAAAAAGATAGGCTACTCTCTTGGACTTAATGATGCGCAGAAATCCATCAACCTACAAGAGGAAATTAACTCTAACTCTCATCTCCTCAGGTCATTTCCCTAGCTGCAGGACTTCATCATGCCCCCCGTGCCAACTAGCTCACCCAGTTTTCAACTTCTTTTTAGTTGTTGTCTTCTCCCATTAGGTTATAAGCTTCTTGAAGGCAGAGATTGCCTTACACCTTTCTTTGTATCCCTAGTGCTTAGCATAGTTCCTGGCACATAATAGGCCCATAATGAATATTTATTGACTCTGACTCTGGATGCCTTGGCCTAAAACTCTCTGTTAGGGCAGAATGGCAAAATGAATGGAGGAATGGATTTGGAATCAGAAAGACCTAAGTTCTAATCCTGTCAAGTGTAACTTGCTGTACAACTATGGGCAAGTCATTTAAAACTCTCTGGGCCTCAGTTTCCATATTTGTAAAACAGGAATGTTGCTTTTATTTCAAGTATTTCTTGTCCTTATCAGAGGCCATCTTTGTGGTTAGCATGAATCCATTTAGCAGGACTTGACCATGCCTAATTGAACTGTTTACAACAAGAACCTGCCCAGCTAAGGATAGAACTATAAATAGTAGTTATTCCTTCAAGGTATAGTCCCTATAAAAGACCAGCCTGAAAGTCTGCCAACTTTTTCCTTCATAGAAAGCAATAATAATAATTTAATGACCCAAATGATAGCAATAAAAGTCAACAGGAAGAAGATGAATACAAAATGATATAAACTCAAATTAATCTTTCTTTGACCAATAGATGTAGTTTTGACCTTATTTATGAACTTGGCTATATTTGATGTCCTGCATATGTTCCCCAAAAGTAACATTTCAAAATGGAGTAAATACTATTTTTGGACACAAAAGACCTAGCTTTGAGTCCTGGCTTCAGCCCTTACTAGCTACATGACCCTATGCTAGTCACTATACCCTCTTTAGGTTTCTGTTTCCTAATCTGTAAAATGGGTATAATACTTTTTATATACCTATATAATATATAGGTTACATAACCTATATATTATCTATTATATAATATATATTATCTACTTCACAGGGGTGTTGTCAAGAAAGTGCTTTATAAATCTCAAAGTGCAACATAAATGTGAGTTATTTTTAAAATTAGTATTATCTCATTTTCTTCTTCAGTGGGAATTCATATAGAATGATAAGTTGCTTTCTATTTTTTCTTTTATATTTCATGTTCTACATCATCGGTACAGTTGGATAGTCTTGCATCATCACAGTCATTATTACTATTATTAATATTATCTTTACACAAAGAAAACCCCCAGGGAGAACTGACTCACAAAGAGGTGGAAAGCTGCCAATTTCTCTATCTCATCCTCTCTGACTTCACCTCTCTTTAATCATGCTTGGAATGGACAGCATTCCCTTAGATGGAGTCAAAATCCTAGCCTGAACACTACTTGCATATTGGCAGCTCACTTCTTCCCTCCCTCTTAGAGGAAGAGGAACTGAGGTCTTTTGATTTAGGTCTGGATTGGAGAAAATAGTGTTATACCAGCAAGTCATCTATGACTTCACCCTCTTCCCATCTCTACCCCTGTGCTCATCCAATTAGTTTCCAAGCCAGGTCAATTCCATGTTCCCCATATCTCTTCAACACTTACCCTCTTTTCTATTTTTACCAACACAAGCCTTGCTGTTTAGTCTTGTTTCCTCCTTCCTGGACTATAACATGCAGTCTCTTAACCGATTGCTCCATCTCTAACCTTCACCAGGTCCCTCCCACCCCAATCCAGGCTGGTTCAGTGGATTGGGCACCAGACCTGGACTCAGGCAGACCTGAGTTTGAATCTGATTTCTGACATTTATTGGGCAAGTCAGCTCAGTTTCTTCATCTGTGAAAAGGTAATAGTAATAGTTTCTTCCTTCCAGGGTTGTTGAACAATAAAATAAGAATATTTGTAAAGTAGTTTACAAACCTAAAAAGCCATGTAAATGCTAGCTATTATTATTATTATGCTGCTCCTAAATTAATTTTCCTTCTGCCCAATTTTGATTACATCACTCCCCCATTCAAAAGCCTTCAATTATTTCCCCTTACCCATTGAACACAGTCCAGACTCTTCAGTCTCACATTCAAGACCCTCCACAACCTATTCTGAATATCTTGGGTGTACTTAGTTTCATTTACTCCTCCCAGGGAGGCACTGCTTTTCAACTTCTTTGTATCCTCAGTGTTTAGCACAGAGTCTGGCACATAGTAGGTGCTTAATAAATTCTTTTTATTTGAATGATTGATTCCAACTTTTCCTAGACTTAACTATTGTTATCCCCTTCATGGATTCTATACTCTAGCAAAACTGCACTATGCACCAGTCCCCAAACATGATCCATGTGATCTCTGTGATCTTTCTAACATTAATTAATATTGGAACTGCTTCTGAACTAACTCCAACTGTTGCTATTCTGATCCTCTAAGGCCCAACTCAAATTTCTATCTATTTCATGAAGTTTTCTTTGATTCCAACAATCAATAACTTTCCTCTCCAATCCTCCCAAAACCTCACATAGCACTCTCTACCTCTCCAATGTGCTTAAGTTAACATTCTCATTTGTATTCTAGTTCTCTGTGTACATATGATTGCCCTTACTAGACTGTAAGTTCCATGAGGGTAGGGACCAAGCCCTAAATAAATTTGGCATCTCCTCAAAGACTAGAATAGTGCCTTGTAAAGATAGCAATTCATAAAAGTTTGTGAATAATTGAATGCTTTAATAAAAAAGGCAGTTAAGGGGCAGTTCAGTGGCACATTGAATAGAGCACCAACCCTAGAGTCAGGAGGAGCTGAGTTCAAATCCAACCTCAGACACTTAACACTTACTAGCCATGTGATCTTGTCACTTAACCCCAATTGCCCTGCCTTCCCCCCTCCAAAAAGCAAAAAAAAAAAAAAAAGGAAGTTAAACAAATAATGTCAATAAGGTTTGTTACCAATAGACCATAATCTGGGTAATTGTGAACTGATTGTAAACAGAAAAAAGGAATTGAGTATACTGGCTACTTGTGGACTCCAGAGAGGCAAGATTAATCAGAATCCATCTTTGCTATCAATAAAGGTGAATTCTGTTATTGGTGAGTCATCTCATCTAAATCCATCTCTAGGTAACAGCCCAGTGAAATCACTGTAGATGTATATACTTACGCAGAAAATATCACTTCCCTCCCTTAGTCCCCTTCTCCAGTGCCCTACATCCCTTCTCACTGGGAAGTTCTTTATGCTATAGAACTCCAGTCCCTCTTACAATCAAGATGATGTTTTATTGTTTGCAGAATTTGAGATTCAACAATGGGTCAAACAAAGCTAGTGCATCATTCTATTTCCTATTCAGCCATGCAGTAAAATGTTAGGCCATATACTAAGTCCAGTGATAATGAAGCAGATCTCTGGAAGTCTGCCAACTTTTTCCTTCATAGAAAGCAATAATAATAATTTAGTGACCCAAATGACAGCAATAAAAATCAACAGGAAGAAGATGAATACAAAATAATATAAACTCAAATTAATCTTTCTTTGACCAATAGATGTAGTTTTGACCTTATTTATGAACTTGGCTATATTTGATGTCCTGGGTATGTTCCCCAAAAGTAACATTTCAAAATGGAGTAAATACTCTGCACACAACACACATGGAGCTATAGCCCTCTTCCAGAATCCCACAGGGAAGCCCATCCCTTAAAGAACTCACCCACCACTTCAATTCAACCCCATTCCCACTGCTGATCTTCTTCTAGTCTGAATTGTTCCATCTCCCTTTCTCCCTTCCCCTTGGATAACCCTTACTGTCCAGTGTTAGAAGAGAATATTGAGTTAATTCATTGGGCTGGAAACCATAGGTCGTGAAACACAAACCCCTTGACTGCATTCAGGACCCCACAAATGACTTCACTACCCTTATCCTACCACTTGGTCATCTTTTGTTCACTCCTTTTTTTCTCACTATTTCCCTTTATTGGCATTAGATGGTAAGTAGATTAGGGGTGGGAGAGAGATAAATGCTCCCAGGTGTTCTGTGATCTTGGTACAGAGGCAAAAGGATGGGTAAGATAGACAAGGGCATTTGGTTTCATATTCTCAGCCCATTAGTTTTGGGTAAGGTTCTTTTTTCTTCTTCTCAGGCTGAGTCTCCATGCAGAATGGTAGACAGTGGGGTCTGGGACTGTCAGACATAGAGGATGGCGCCACTGAACTCCTGACTTCCCTTTACCCCTGGATAGACTTGGGGGAATCATTTTAAATTCTTGGTTTAGGAGGGAGAATAGCTATGACCCAAGCCTCTCTGGGGAGGAGAGGGACAGAGGAAAATCCCTGGAGTCACTAGTAGATTTAGAAGGCAGAGAATAGGGGTTGAGATTCTTCATTTGATTGTCACTAATGTGTGACCTTGGACACAATCTCTCCCAGTTTCTCAGGGGACTAGGACCAAGCTTATACATGACATACTCTTGACCCCTCTCACCCCTACCTTACCTAGAAGAGGGTCCCTTTCCTCTCAAGGACTCAAGGAGAAACTGGATCCTCTGCCCCAGAGCCCAAAGAAGGGAAAGATCTTCCCAGTGAAAGAGGCAGTGAAGGTATAGATGGGCTCTTGAGTGGTAGCATTGCTAAATGTTACCCAGCCCACCTCATAATCAAGGGAGACACGGATTTGCCTGGGATTCTCTTCCAGAGACAACCTAGTAGGGAAGGAGCCCAAAGCTGAAACAAAACCCCAGGCCAGTCGCACTGCCCATATCCCTTCCTCCGGCCTAAGCCTGAGTTCTCCTTTCCGTCGGACATCTTGGTTCACCACCCCCACGGTGCAGCTGCCCCCATGGGCCAGGTCCACAGTTATCACCCATGTGTGCCTCCCTCCCACAAAGCCAGCCTGGGCTAGGACACAGATGGCCCTGTCAAAACGTTGCGGACTGTCTGGTGAGGTCTGCCATTTGTAGGAGAACTGGGCTCGCTGGTGATCTTCTGATAGGAGGAGCTTGGGGTGGGCTGTCTGAGGGTCTAAGAAGATATGGGCTGGGAGGAAGAGAAGAATGCATACAATTAACATTGATGTCATAACTGCATGGGGGAAGGTGTTAAAATTGCATATGGCATCAATTTCTCTCTAAAGCCTAGGCAGAAGTCCCTTCCCCCTTATATCACCCTAAAAATATTACTAACTTCAAACCCACCATATGGGAACAAGATGGCCTCTTCCTTTATTCAAGCAGTCTGCTCCTCTTGGAAAGAAAAATCAATCTGGAAATCATAGACTTAAATTCTAATTTTAATTTTTCCCCTATCTTGCCCTGTGACATTGCACAGGTCACTTAATCTAGGACAGAAGGCATCACAGGTCCTAGTCCAACCCTCTTATTTAAAAAAAAGAAAATTAATCCCAGCACAGCAAAATGATTTGCCCAAGACACACATATAGTAAGTAGCAGAGTTGGGATTCAAACCCAGGTTCTCTTCTGTTGGCAACAGGACTGCCATCTCTTCATTTCCTATGTTACTGCACTTATTTTGGACTTGCTTGGCTTCTCCACTATGCCCACATGCGGGTACTTCTCCCTCCCTTTTTCAGCTTTCTTTTATGTATCTTCTCTCATTAGATTGTAAACTCCTTGAGGGTAAGGCCTGTCTTTTTCATATTTGTATCCCCAGCACTTTGCACAATGCTCAGTACAGAGTAGGGACTTGATAAACATTTATCAGCTTTTGACAATTGGTCCTTAGTTCTTTCTGTAAATTAAGGATAGTGGACTAGATAGTCAACAAAGTCCTTTCAAAACAGAGGTGAGATGTGATCAGCTTATTCAACTGTGTAGAATCAATTGTTAGAATTTTCAATATGAGCAGTAACACACTGGGTGGTGCAATGGACAGAGTGCCAGACCTGGAGTTAGAAAGACTCTTCTTCATAAATTCAAATCCAGCCTTAGATACTTACTGTGTGAACCTGGGCAAGTCTCTTAACCCCTATTTGCCTTAGTTTCCTCATATGTAAAACGAGTTGGAAAAGGAAATGGCAATCCATTCCAGTATCTTTGCCAAGAAAATCCCAAACGGGGTTATGAAGAGTAAGACACTACTGAAACAACTCAACAACAAAAATCTGCCCTTTGGAAATTGGCAAACACTGCAAATCATGGCTTAGCTGATTGTCTTGTTGATTGTGTAGACTTAAGAAAATGATAAAGTGTGTCAAAAATATATTGTTTTCAAAATTTTTTAAAAAGAATATATTGTTTTCCTCCAGATGGCTAGTTGTTAAACACTTACCAGTACACCCCCATTTCAAGACCTGATCTTCTGAGATTCCATGATCCATTTCCACAGACTCTGTTCTTAGTAGACTGATGACATGCTCTGAGTCCTACCATATATCTTTTCTCACATCTACAATGCCCTCTCCCTTCCCAACTGCCCAATTAGGGCCTGTCCCATCTTCCAAATTTGGCTTAAAGCTCTCCTCCAGGAAGCCTTCCCTAAGGCACACCCATTTTACTTGGATTCACCATTCAATTCAACAAACAGTGTTGCTGTTCAATGGTTTCAGTCATGTCAGACTCTGTATTTATACATTTATACATGACATACTCTTGACCCCTCTCACCCCTACCTTACCTAGAAGAGGGTCCCTTTCCTCTCAAGGGCTCAAGGAGAAACTGGATCCTCTGCCCCAGAGCCCAAAGAAGGGATAGATCTTCCCAGTGAAAGAGGCAGTGAACATATAGATGGGCTCTGAAAAAAAATTCTATTTGGAGTTTTCTTGGCAAAGATACTGGAGCAGTTTGACATTTCCTTCGCCAGCTCATTTTACAGATAAAGAAACTTAGGCAAACAGGGTTAAGTGACTTGCCTAGGGTCATACAGGTAGGCCAGATTTGAACTCAGGTCTTCCTGACTCCAAGGTCAGTACCCTATTCACTACACCTAGCTGCCCTTCAACAAACAGTACTTGGAGATTTAGTAAAGGAGCAAATCGAGTAATAACAGCTAACATCTATATAGTGCTTATTAGGTGCCAGGCACTGTGCTAAGTGCTTCGCAGTTATCTCATTTGATTGCACAACAGTCCTAGGAGACAGGTGCCATTCTTATTCCCATTTTATAGAAGAGGAAACTGAGACAAACAAAGGTTAACTGACTTGCCCAGTATCCCATAGCTAGGCAAATACTGTCTTTTCTTCTTTTGATATCTCCTTAAGGTATGTCCCATATAGATCTACACAATTCTCTCTCCTTATTTGGGGAAACCAGGATACCCCTAATACACATGTTCCACATTTTTCTTGGTTCCAAGATACTCACCTGGTTCATAGTCCAGTTCAAAGAGCAGTTTTTCTGTGGGAAACAAGGGGAAAGAGCAGATGGGATTTATGTCAGATCTAGGTAAGGATGTAAAAAGAGTTCAACCCCTCTTGACATGCTGAGAAGCAGAGCATGGGGGAAAGAGGCTCACAAAGGTCCATGCAGGCATGTTCTGGAGTAACCTCTCACTGGCCTCTGAGAGCCAATTGTTAAATTTTCATTGTGAGCATGAAATCAGAAATCAGTAATTGCAACAAATCAGGATTTGATTCATTATTTTGTTGATTGTCTAGACTTAAAATGCTAATAATGCAGATTAAATTTAAAAGTGCATATGCATACATTTCTGCTGCCCTTATTCCCCACCCGTCCCCAGCTTGCTATTAAATATTTACCAGCACACACACACACTATAGGCTGATAATAATAATCACTGGCATTTATATAGTGCTTTAAGATGTTCACAGTGTTTGTTTTACATTCATAATCTCATTTGAAGCTCACAATGCCCTGGGGGTCAATGTCAGGAACTAGGGGAAGATAGGAAGAAATAGAGAAGAGACAGGTTAACATTACTGGAGGCATTGTGATAGAATAAAAACAGCCCTGGACTAGAAGTCAAGAAACTTACATCCAAGTCTTGGTTCTGTTACTTATTGGCTGTGCAACCTTGGGAAAACCATTTCCCTTCTCTGACATTGAGTTTCCCCATCTGTAAAATGAGGCGGTTAAACTAGATGTTGTCTAAGGTCTCCTCCAGAACTAGCATTCTTGATTTTTGATTATTAATTACCAATATTTATTATAAATACTGATTATTTTTCCTGTTGTTGAAGATTACTTTTGTTAGTAATTTTCATCGTTATTTTGCTATTGATAATCATATGAATTCATTTTTTTCTAGCATTTTAAATACTTTTTTCCCCCTCAGAGACATTAACTATCATTTTACATTTCCTTCATATCATCCCTGTGAAAGGGAACAGAGAGTATCCTCCTTGTCTTATCAAATCTGCAGACGGGGAAACTCAGGCACAAACTGGTAAAGCAATTTGCCAAAAATCACACAGTAAATCAGCAGTGAAGCTAGGAAGCCAATCCAAGTGTTATCCATCAAGAAAGAACTTCACATCACTTAGGACTGCAACATCTGGGCTTTGGGACAACCTTTCAAACCCTGCTGGGATGTGGGCATATTTGGATCCTCATACCCAGAAACATCTTCATTTCCCTCTGCAGTTGAAGGGCCTGTTGAGGAAAGTCTCGGATCCTCTCACCCAGGTCAGGTGACACAGCCTCTGGTTTCCGGCATTTCCTGGTTTCACACCTAGAAACACACACACACACACACACACACACACACACACACACACACACACAGAAAGAAAAATGGTGTGATTGTAGAGATGGATTAGAGATTCTTTGGGCACTCTGAGCTCATCACTAGTTTCTTTCTTTTTTTTTTTTTGGAGGGGCAATTGGGGTTAAGTGACTAACCCAAGGTCACACGGCTAGTAAATGTTAAGTGTCTGAGGATGGATTTGAACTCAGGTTCTCCTGACTCCATGGCCAGTGCTCTATTCACTGCACCACCACTGCCCCCATCACTAGTTTCTTTTAGCTCTAGAGTCCCAAATCCCACAACCCAGGGACACTTTCTCCAAAAGGTCTTCTATGATTGAGGCCAAAGTAATTTCCTCTTTGAGGCTTTTTTAAAGTTGAGGATGTGTGTGTGTGTGTGTACATATATATGCAATAAAAATTAGACTTGGTTTCATAGATATATGATTTGACTCTCCAGTGAATAAAGTCCCTCTGCCAAGGCAAATCAACACCAGTTTTGCAACTTACAGTCTTAGAAAGTTGTCTAGACAGAGAGGTTAAGTAACTTGCCCAGGGAGATGCAACCAATACACATGTCAAAGGCAGACCTTGAATCCAAGTCTTCCTGGCTCCAAGGCCAAATTTCTATGCACTGTATGCTGATTCTCTTCTTATATGGCTATATGATATTACTAATAATTCAAATTTAAGTATAACTTTAGAAATTAGAGCATACTTTCCCCACAACAACACTACACAAGTATTGTTATTCCCATTTTCCAGCTGAGACAACTGTGCCTCAGAAAAGGGAAGTCACTTACCTCAGGTGACTTTGCTAATGAGTATAAGGGCTGGAACTCAAACCTTCAAGATTCTTTCCACTACACTTAGCTCTGTGTGTATGAGTGCATGTATGTATCTGTTTGTATGTACACAAGTGTGAGCTTACCTATCTAGTGCATGCATGTTCCCTCTTAGACATCATAGAACCCTTTCCTTACATTCCTCTCGTTGCTGCTCAGTCATTTTCAGTTGTGTCTGACTTTTTTGACCCCACTTGGGGTTTTCTTGGCAAAGATACTAGAGGGGTCCTCCATATCCTCCTCCAGCTGATTTAATGGATGAAGAAAATGAGACAAACAGGGTTAAGTGATTTGCCTGGGATCACACAGTTAGTAAGTGCCTGAGACCAAATTTAAATTTGTTAAGCCGGAGTCTTACAGCCTCCAGGTCCTTCACTCTATCCATTGGACCACCTAGCCGCCCCACCCCTCTCATGCTCTCTCATATTTTAATTCCTCTGTTAGTTATAGTGTAGGTTCTTTATCACACCTGTTAGACTGTGAACAGCCTGAGGGCAGGAACCTTCCTATTACTCAGCACCCATTAGGCATTTATTCAATGTTTTGTTTGGTTGCTTTTTTGTTATGGCAAGCCCACTTCACCACCCAGTGCCTCCATGCAACTCTCAAAACTCTAAGTTATAGAATAGTTGCCTTGGTAGACAGTTTCTTCATTGGGAATTCCCTAGACCAGTGAAATCACAGGTCTGAACCAGACAACAATGATGATGATGATATATTATTAAATTAAAATTTACTGTGTTTGTGTACATGTGTGCAACACAGGTATAATATATGTATATTAAATAACTCATTTTGTAATGTATGTGTATTTTTATGTATTTGTGTGTGAGAGAAGAAGAATGGAAGAACAAGAAAGAATCACTTGCCTGATCAGGGTGCTCCTGATGTCCTAAAAGAGAGAGAGAGAGATACCAAGCATTCAGTTTCCATGTTTCCTATCTTTCCTTGAAGGTCACTAGAAATTCCTGAGCACTATAGTCAAGGACAATTGCCTTGGGACACAATATCACAGGATCTCATCACTGGAAGAGACTCCAAAAGTCACATCTAATTCAGGGTTCATCTGAAGCACGAATCTCACCTACAACATTCCTGGGTAGTGCTTAGCAATTATCCAACCTCTGAATTGCCATTCCCAAGAAGCTGGGAACTCACTACAACCTATTCCACTTTGGGACAACTAATTATTAGGAAGTTGTTTTTCCTTATCTTAAGTGGAAATCTGTCTCCCTCTACTAACTTTTTTCCCATTTTATTTTCTTTTATTCTGAACTTAAACAACAAATTAAAATAACATTCCACAGCAAGGTGGAACTGAAGAAAAGCATCATATATCAAATGTGAATCTGCATTATGGTGAATTTGCTTTTCTTTTTAATATAAGAAATTAAATATGTAACTTTCAAAGTTGTCTTGTTGGTGATTCTTTCTTTTGTTCTCTTCTTTTCGAGGTAGGGACCAGGGGAAGGGCTGGGACAGGAAGACAGGAAGTGGGGGGAGAGTCCTATCCCAAATCTGTGTGTGGGTACAAATGTTTAACAGTCAGCTCTCCAAAAGAAGAAAAAATGTACACATAACACATTTTTAAGTTTAATGTGCATTATAAACATTTTCTCTATCACTTTATTAAGTCTGCACAAAGAACAAAGCAATAAATTAAGCCCTTTTATTGTTATTGTTTTGTCAATTAGTTGTATGTGACTCTTTGTGATCCCATTTAGGGTTTTGTTGGCAAAGATACTGGAGTGGTTTGCCTTTTCCTTCTCCAGCTCATTTTACAGATAGGAGCTGAGGCAAACAGGGTTAAGTGCCCAGGGTCCCACAACTAGGAAGTATCTGATGCTGGATTTGAACTCAGGTCCTCCTGTCTCCATGGCCAGCACCTTATCCACTGTGCCACCTAACTGTCCAAAATTAAGCCCTAATTTATAGCGTTTGTTAATTTTTGAGATGTAAAATGCTCAGCCTGAAAATTTAGCAGTTGGCTCCTGAGCACAACTAACTCTCTCCCTCTCACTTCCTTCCTCCATAACTTCCACCTATTATTTTTGCTAGGTCTTCCTCGCCCTTGGGGAGGCAGGAATTGACCTCTATGGTACTGCCCAAGCTCCTGCTACCTAATTGCAAGTCCAAAATATCTTCACTGCAGAAAGGAGGTCCTTGTGAGCTCTGAAATCCTGAATATCTATAAAGTGACCACTTCACGAGGTAGACCATTTTGTTGTTATTTCCTTCTAATTGTTACCAGGCAGCTAACTAGGTGGTGCAGTGGATAGAGGGCTGGGCCTCATGTTGGGAAGACTCATCTTCCCAAGTTCAAATCTGGCCTCAGATTTCTTCCTTCTTGTGTGACCCTGGTCAAGTCACTTAACCCTGTTTTCCTCACTTTCCTCATCTGTAAAATGAGCTGGAGAAGGAAATGGCAAACCACTCCAGGATCTTTGCCAAGAAAATCCCAAATAGGGCCAAGAAGAGTCATACACAACTGAACAACAGATTGTTACTCAGTTCCTCCAAGCTGAAATTTGCCTTCCTGAACTCATCGGTTCTACCTCTGTCCTACAAAAGAGAGAAGGGAGAGAGGAGGGACGGGGAAGAAGAGGTAATAATAACTCACATTTTTATAGTTCTTTACAAAGAACTTAGCACAGTGCCTGGTACATAGAGGAGACTTTTAATAGATGTTTGTTGATTGATTGACTGTGAGGTAGATAGTTAATAAATGCTTGTGCATTGATTATTTAGAAATTCCCAGAAAAGGGGATTGCATAGGCTTCCTCAGTCATCTGTTCCCATTTACCTCAACCAAATAATATTGTGCCAATCTTACAGAAGAGGAAAGTACAGCTCAAGATTGAGTGACTTGCCCTTGGTCACATAGTAAGCGTTGTAGTCCTGAAATGCCAGACATAATGCCATTTACAGTGTGCCCCAATGCCCATCCAAAGTAGATCTGTCTCCACACTGCTCACCTTCAGCAGTCCTCTTGCTGGGCGCTCCAGTTTTTCTTCCAATTCTGATATCAAAGCATTAAAACGGCAGATCTCACTCTGGACAAGGGACTCAAATTCATTCTTCTGCTTCAAAATGTCTCCATCCAACTTTTCCAGCTGGGTCAAAAGTAAGTACTGCTGCCTCTCCAGGAACTGACACATATGCTCAAATTCTGAGATGACCTTCTCTCTCTTGGTAGCCACCTGAGTCTGGGGGAACAGGAAGAGGGAACAAAATGGTCCCTACCTCCTCCTTCTCTTTCTCCTCCTTCTCCTCTTTCTCTTCCTTTTCCCCATTTCTCCCCTTCACTACCATTTCCTCCATCTCTACCATCCCATATCCCTCAATTTAGCTATATGGAAACTTCTCTGCACTAGATACACTCAAAAGCCCCAGAGCAACCATCTCCTTTCTCCCCCATATGCATATGTCCTAGAGGTAGAGAGTAGGCATAAAATGACCTCCTAGGCACTGTCCAGATTGAGAAGGATTCTTTCCTAGGAGATCACCAAAGGGAAGGAGAAGATGGTACATGAGTGACTTACCAATAAGACCTGGATCCTTCGATCTTCCCTGGACTGTATTTCTTGAATGTCTTCTCTTTCATTCTTCAGAGATTCTAGACATCTATGGATTTGTTCCTGAGAAGAAGAAGGAAGGAATCCTTAGGATAGAAAATCAGAGGTATCCTTTGAGGGTCAGAGAAGTTATCTTTTCAGCCACTTGCCTCCAGGCAGGCCCTACCAACTAGAGTATTATTCGACTTTGATTCTCTTCCTAGGAGCAGCTAGGTGAAACAGCAGAAATAGTATGGATCTTGGAGTCAAGAGAACCTGGGTTCAAATCTTGCTTCAGGCACTTAGTAGTTATGTGACCTGGGGCACAAGTCATTCAATCTGCAAAATGGAGATAATAACAGCAGCTACCTCCCAAGGTTGTTGAGAGGATCAAAAGAGATAATATATGCAGAGTGCTTTGCAATCCTTAAAGTGCTATGTAAATGCTAGCTAACTCTACAGCCCTATTTGACTATTGCCTGCCCCACCCCAAGCTCCTTTGATGGATATAACATTACCCATAAATGTGGTTGTTCCCCAAGACTTCTGAACCCTCTCTTCTCTACACATGAATTTAATTATCATCTCTATGAGGATGACTCCTCAATCTATATTTCTAGCCCTAGCCATAAATCTGTTCTATGAAGTTCGGATTCAGTCAAAAGGCAGTCCTTGAAGGCCTCAGGTTCCCCACCCTGGCAAGTCTCTCCTGTGAGTTCCAGTCCCACTTTACTAACTTCTTATAGTCCAAACAGGATGCCCCATAAGTGCCAACACATCCAAAACAGGACTCATTATTTTTTCCCCAATCTCACTTGTCTTCTGAACTTTTCTACTTCTGTTAGGGGCACTGCCATCCTTCCAGTCACCCCAGTTCACAATCTCAATGTCATCCCTGATTCCCCATTAACACTCACCCCACACATAAAATCAGTTGCCAAATCTTGTCTTTTCTATCTCCACAACATCTGTCATGTTTGCCTCCTTCTCTCCACATGTACACACACAGTCACTAAGCTACTTCAGGTTCTTATCACCTCCCACCTAGGCTATTACACTAGATTCCTAATTGAAAGCCCTGCCTTCAGTCTCTCTCCTCTCCATCCAACCTCTACACAGCTTCCCAAGTGACATTTCTAAACCATAGTTCTCACCATGTAATTCCTATATTTAATAGATTCTAGTGGCTTCCATTTACATATTCTAGTGGCATCAAATATAAATTCCTCTGTCTGACATCTAAAGCCCTTGACGGCATAGCCCTAAACTACTTTTCCAGCCTTATGGAGCATTATTCCTCTCAGTATCTACTGCAGTCCAATCAAACTGGCCTTTTTGCTGTTCTTCTTACATAGACACCCCTCTCTGGTCTTAGCATGGACTGTTCTCCATGCCTGGAGTGCTCTCCTCTTTGCCTCAATCTCATAAAATGCCTAATTTTCTACAAGGCTCCACTTATACATCACTTTCACATGAGGTTTTTCCTGATGTCCCCAGTGACTAGTGTCCTCCCCTCAAAATGATTTTGTATATAATTCTCTACACACACACACACAACTATATATTATATATACCATACATTATATATAGTCATATGTGTGATATATAATTGTGTATAGTTTTATATATAACATATGCGTATATGCACTGTCTCCCTCAATTAGACTGTAAGCTCCTTGAGGACAAAGCCTTTCTTTGTTTTTGTGTTTGTATTCCCAGGGCCTAGCACATGTTGTTGTTGTTCAGTCACTCAGTTATACATACATTTCCTACTCTGTACAAGAGGAGGCTAGCTTCAATAATCTCTATAACCCTTTCCAGGAAGTGGAAACTGGCTTTCAAAAATCCATGATCAGGAACAGGAAAAATATTGACAGTGATTTTAAAATAGATAATTTGGAGAAAAATTCATTTGACTTTAGAAGCAAATCAGGATTATGTAATCTCAAAATTAGAAAGGACCCCAGGGATTGTTTGGTCCAATCTTTCCCTGAGCAGGAATTCTCTCAACAGCAGGTATTCTTCTAGTCCCCAAACAAAAACATCTCTCCCAATCCATTAATAAGGAAGTCACAAACACACACACACACACACACACACACACACACACACACACACACACACACACACACACACCCCGGAAAAATATCATTTGGAGTGGCAGAGTGGAAAGAGCAATGGATTTGAAGGCAGGGTACCTGAGTTCAATTATCAGATCTTTTGATTCTTTTGATTTACAGTTCTGTATGACTTTTGGCAAGTCACTTGGACTTCAATTTTCTCATCTGTAGAATGAAGGAATCTATGATCCTACGGGCATGATGTAATAGAAAAAGCACTAAACTCAGAATCAAAAGACCTGGGTTTGAATCCTGGCTTAGCCATGCTAGCTGTGTGAACTTGTGAGATTCACTCAATCTGTCTGATCCTCAATTTCTTCATCCCTAAAGTAAGGCTAATAATCGTCAGCAGTCAGAAAAATCAGATAAGATCCTAGAATCATAGGCTGAGAACTGGAAAAGAGACCATCTTGTCCAATTCTCTTATTTTTTTTCAACTCTTATTTTACAGATAAAGAATCAAGGCCAAGAGGTTAAGTTACTTCAGGCCACAAAGTAAGTAAAAAAGTCAGGATATTAACCCAGGTCTTCTGACTTCAGAGCCACTGCTCTTTCCAATGTATGGCGAATCCCAAAAATCTTCACTAAGACATTTGGGACACTTCATACTATGCTGCCTCCACATCATAATGATAATGAATGTAAAAATGTTTTGTAACCATTGAGGGTTATACAAACCTTAAGTGCTATGAATAATACTCAATAAAATTGTATTTACTCAGCCTCAAACTCATATCCTTACTCTTCTGTACTCAGCTGTGCACTTAGATATATACATACATTAACACATGTGCTGAAATAACACACCTAACAAACACTCCCTCATTCATGTAAACACTAACATAATCACTGTTCTCTGTGATCAATTCTTCTTCTGGAAGCATAGCATCCACATGGATGGGGAGGTGGTAGGGAGAAGGAGAAAGTGGGAAAGTGGCCCTAGATCATTACAGATAATCCAAAAAGCAGATAACTGACAGATGATTGTATCTACAGGCATCAGATATTGTCTACCTCTAGTGCCATGGTTATTTACTTGAAACCCAGAGATCTGGTCCTGGGAGTTTTAGACATGGTAACATCCCTCCCCCATCTTTCTTACCCTGTAAGGATCTGCTGCATCCTCTAGGAAACGTACAGTGTGAGTCCTGTGCTCCAGGGTTTCCCGGCACTTCACACACAACTGCTTTTCATCATCCTCACAGAAGAAGTAAATTTTTTCCTCATGTTCTTCACAGAGGTCCTCTCCCAGGCCTAGAGGAGGTGCTGACTTTAGCCTCTCGATGTTTTCCACAACACTAGCCAGCTGCCAATTGGGCCGAAGTCCCCCAGGACGGAAGGGATCCTTGCAGAGTGGACAGATGGGTTGCTCACCAGCATCAGGACCAGGAATTTCACAGTAGCGAGTAAGGCATCCCCTACAGAAGTTGTGGCCACAGTCAATGGTAACAGGCTCTCTCAGGATGCCTTGGCAGATTGGGCAATTGACTTCATCTTCCAGGGTGGTCAGGGAAGTAGGTGAGGCCATAGTGATCTCAATAACTCCTTGCTGTCCTCAGGGCTAGTCCTTGGTCTCACCTTTTTCTGTTTGTCTGACTGGGATAGGAACAAAGGAGAGGCAAGGAGGGGACAAATACACATACACTCAGATATGCACACAATCAAAAACATTCAGACAAACACATATTCAAGTACACATTACATGTGAACACTTATGTGCACACATTTATACACAGTCACATATAAATTTCAACACAGTCACATACAACCTTATTTCCCCATGTGATCATACACAATAGTAGCTGACTACCTCCTGTCTGGAGCCTCAGGACTCCAAGTTTCTTTGTCTCCTTCTCCAACCTGAGCCAACATGCCATACCAGTCAACAATTGAGAAGGGGAAGTGATAGAAGAGAGACTTGCAGAGACTCCAGAGATGAACTTAACAGCTATCTGCTTTGGGATCCATGATCTGGTGCTCCCCACCCCCTCTGTCAGTCTGGACAACCATGACTGGACTGGCTAAGCCCAAGTGCAACTCAGCAAGGCTGCTAGATAATCCACTGCAAAAATAGTGTCTCCTCTTCAGTACGTGGGGCAAAAGGAAAGACAAGAGGACTGGGTCACACTGGGGTAATAACAAACCTGACCTCTCCCAACCCCAACCCCCATCAAGAGGGCCAGATGTCTCCAGGGAGATTGGTTATATCAACTGCCTCAGGCCACTGACAGCTGTTTGGGAGGGGTGTGAAGGAGTTCTGATAAGGGAACTGGTCCCTGGTGTTTTCAAGGGATGACTCTTGAGGTCAAGCAAATTAGGACGGGAAATGAGCTGGAGAATGGGGCCAAGTAGCACAAACAGTGCTTGGAACAGAGGAAAGGAAAGTGAGATGATTTGAGGACTTGTTCTTGAGGAGATAAGAGACAGTGAGATGTTTACTGGAACCTTAGTCTTGGTCTTGGAGTTGGAAGATTTGATCATTTATTAGCAGAGTGAACATGGGCAATTTGTTTAAACTTGCTGAGCCTCAATTTCCTCATCTGTAAAAAGGGAGTGAAAATCACTGTAATTACCTACATTGAAACAATGATGTGAGGATCAAATAGGATAATGGATTTATACCTATAAATCAGGTGTTCTAAACTTTTTTTTGTATCATGGGCCTTTTTGGCAGTTTGGTCAGGCCAATTGACCCTTTCTTGGAATAATGCTCTTATACGGATAAAATTAAATTGCTGCTGATGCTATTTATCCTTCTTTCTCAAAGAGGACCATGACATCAGGGAGGTGATGCCATGACATGCAAGTGAATTGGATTTAAGTGAAGGAGGGCTATGCAAAAGTCATCAGTATCACTTTCTCCTCCACAGTCATCTGGGTCCAGTGGCAAGATGTAGAACAGGACAACTGGAGATGGCCCAGGATGCAGTGGGGGACCTTGGACTTTTCAAGCTAAGGTCTTTAACAGGTCTCGGTTTGACTGAGGCAGTTCCCATTCAGTGATTAAGGCTTAATAAAAATGAGGAAAAGAATGACCTCAAAAATAAAAAATAAATAAAAATAGATCTGGGAAGGTAAGACTCAGGGTTTCTAATGAAAACAGAAACAGTTGTTATTTACATTCATTCTGAGCCAATCAGGACCCAATCAGTGACCTAGTAGGGCTTGGTCTGGGACCAGAGTGATTTGGGATTAAGGCTGGTGTATAAGAGGGAAAAAAAATTAAGACAAGAAAAAAAAGTTTCAGGGATTAAAATTTACATTTCCTTTGGGAAGATCATCTACAGGCAGGGGTGTGATACTTTATGTGGAGAGAGAAGAAAGAAAGGAGAGAGAGAAAGAGAAGGAGAGGAGAGGAGAAAAGAGAGAAAGATAGAGAGAGAGGAAGGAAGGAAGGAAGGAAAGAAGGAAGGAAGGAAGGAAGGAAGGAAGGAAGGAAGGAAGGAAGAGAAAGAAAGAAAGAAAGAAAGAAAGAAAGAAAGAAAGAAAGAAAGAAAGAAAGAAAGAAAGAAAGAGTGTTGGCTAACTGGAGCTTGGTCCCTAGTAGGCAGCTCCTTCTCTACTCACAGAGGTTACTGGTTGTCCTTCGTTCTCAAAAAGGACCAAGACATTGGGGAGGTGATGCCATGACATGTAAGTGAATTGGATTTAAGTGAGGGAGAGCGGTGCAAAGTCACCAGCCTCACTTTCCCTTTCGGAGTCATCTGGGTCCAGTGGAAAAATATGGATGGAGATGGCCCTGGATGCAGTGGGGGACCTTGGCCTTTTCAAAGTAAGGTAAGGATAAAATTAATTACAAATATTAGAAAGGAAAGCAACAATATTCTCATATAGGTATTAAATTTTTTTAAAAGATAGGTTCATGGTCCCTAGGGTAAGAACCCCTGTTATAAGGTGCCATATAAATAATTATTGTTATTATCAGGGTATTGTTATCAATATTTACCATACCTAAAATAGAGGCTATGCCCCTAAAATGAGATTTATTTTAGGGAAAAAAATAAGAGAAAGAGAAAAAGAGAAGTATTTGCTGGAAAAAAATACAATTTTAAGCTGCACTTAGATCTTCTACCTGCCAGATTTGAGGGAGAATACAATCTGTATTCAGACCAATATGGCATTATCATCATTTCTTCAGTCACAGTCTTTCTGGTGGTTGACTACACATTAAGATTTACAAAGTGTTTTTCTCACAACTACTCTCTTTAAGGCAGGTAATAAAAATATAAGGATAAAGTATAATAAAGCTAAGGGGCTATTTTGAGTCAAAGTGAGTTCAAAAGCTAATTCTGCCATTTACTATCTTTAGTAAGAATAAATCCCACGTGGAGCAGATAGGTAGCACAGTGAATAGAGCACCAACCCTGGAGTCAGGAGGACCTGAGTTCAAATCTGACCTCAGACACTTAACACTTACTACCTGTGTGATCTTGGGCAAGTCACTTAACCCCAATTAACCTGCCTTCCTTCCTCTAAAAAGATTATATATATATATATGAGAGAGAGAGAATAATTCCCACATAAAGAGAGAAGTCTGCCTACACCAAGACATATCCTTATGTGGTTCAAAGGGAGGCAGAATAGACAACTATACCTCTTCTCCCCCACCCTTCTCCAAGGGAGACTTTCATTCCTGCCAGCACAGGAAGCAGGAAGTTGGGGCTGGAGGCCACCACTCTTCTTCCCAGAGAAAGGAGATCCTGGGCTAGAAGTATATTCATCTGTTCCTTTAAATATTTATATTAACAGGATTTTTAGTGAGGCAGTCTCTAACCAGGGAATGACAAAATAGCAGGCCAGAGACAAAGTGCCAGTAATCAGGTAGCTGTTTAATTAATCAGTTTCATTATGAGAAACAGATTTGCAAATTGGGAATCTCCTAATCGGAATTCCACCTTGCTGTAGTGAAGGCACAAGTTGTGGGGGTGGGGAGGAGGTGGATTACAAACAAGTGTTTCTCAGTTTCTAAGTGGTTTCCCATGACAAGCCCACAATATGGGTGTTCTGGAGTTCTGTGAGAACAGTATTGTTTCATGTCCTTGGGGGTCGCTATTTAGTGGAGCACAGAACCAGAGTTCTGTGATGGGGACAGATTCAACAATCTTTGATTCACTTCACTTATGGTACATAGGCACAAGAATGCAGTGATTGTGAGAGCTTTGTCAAAGGTTTGATTGATCATTTCAAGCTGTACTGTAAACTTCTGACTTGCAATCCAGAATAGGCAATTCTGAAAAATCTGAATTATTAGTATACTCATTACACATATCATATTGATTAATATGAAAATCATAATTCCCTTCATATTATTCATCTAAGGGATATGATCAGATTTGATTTAACTTTTAATCACTTTGTCTCTTTGTCCTTTGGGGAGGGGGAAAGGGAACCCCAAGCTCTATATCCAAAGCTTGATCCCTAGTTCTATGATGAACACATGTAACAAATAACAAAGAAACCCATTTATTGAAATCATAGATTTATTTATTTAAGATAGAAACTAGAGAAGGTATACATAGGAGGATCTATACAATATAGAGTGTATAAACAATATAAGTATAGACAATACAGAGTGAAGGAGCGTTCCCATTCAGCTCAAACAAGAGAAATGGTCCTTGATCTCACCCAAGGCAAAACTCTCTGAAGTTTCTATTATAGCAAACTGAGGATAGAGACATGATAGAGACTGCCAGCTCCTTTCATGTCTTCCCAGAGTATTTTTTTTCAGCAACCTGAAATGGGGTTGGCCTCTTCCATCTTCTTTCTGGAAACTCAAAGCCAGAAGAACCTAAAGTGACTTGAAGTTTGAAAAATCCCAAAGAGGAATTGGCCTTGAACTGAACTCTCTTGATTCTTATGAACTCCATCTTACCCCTGACACAAGGCAGAGCATTCATCTCCATCACTGGACTTTGGAACAGAAGTTACATATCTACAGAGAAGAAAGTGGCTTATCTTCTCTAAAGTTTATCTATAAAATAAAGGAGTTGGACTAAATAACCTCTATTGTTTTTCTCATTTCTTATTCTAAGACCTAGCATTTATACTTTACAAATGAGGAAACTGAGGGTCAGAGAAGTAAGGTGATTTGCCACAAGCCCAATTGTTACTAAATGTTGGAGACAGGATTCAAACCAAGGTTGTCTGGTTTTGTTTTTTTGTTAGTTTGTTTTTTAATTTGAAAAGACTAAAACTGACCTTAGAACATGCTTCACAACCATTTATCTCATTCATCTCAGCTACCTTGCCATCTGCCCTGCCATAAGCCTCCAGTTCTCTCTTTGATTTTTTAAAACAGCAAAGAAATCAATACTACCATTGTTTCTGGAAAGGACATGACAATGGGTTGTCCCTTAACTCCACCCATCATTCCTGTGATTCCCCAGACAAAAATGCCTTTCCTTGGCTACCATTTCCCTATATGTGTTATCTCTCCTATTAGAACCAATAATAGCTGACTTATATACCAATTTTCTTGCCTATATAAAAATTTTATAAGAATAATTTACATATGCTTTGAGGTTATCTTTGATGAGGGAATTAGAATGGAACAGACAACCAATATTCCACAATGAGACTTTCGCATATATCTGTTGACCTAAGCTGGAGACACCAGGAAACTTCTGGGAGGAGACATCTTGCATTGCACTGGCCTACCACTTGAATAGGTTCCCCTTGTTCTCTCTCTCTCTCTCTCTCTCTCTCTCTCTCTCTCTCTCTCTCTCTCCATGTAGTAAGTTGGATGGAGGGAAAGGCCACCTTCCCTCTCTCCCCACCTGTAAAGCCCTGTGGCCTCAAGAAATGGGCTTTGGATTTGGGTCTTGTTTCATTTTTTCTTTTTAGTTTGAAGTACAGGGAATGGAATCACAGACCCAAAAGTTTAAGCCATGGGTACTCTAGAGTTCAGGATTTTGGGAAAAATATTGGAACCAAACTACAGGGAGAAGCCAGGGTGCAGGGAAGCAAGTCCAGAACTTTGTACTTGGAATTTGGTGGGACTAATGCTGTATGGGAACAAAGCTAAACTGTGAACTTAATCCCTCTTCCTTCCTCAGAGACTTCACTCTCTGAGTTGTTTTGAGGGGATTATGTTCCCTGAGTCAGTCAGTCAATAAACATTTATTAAGCACCTACTATATGCTAGGCACCATGATAAATGCTAGGGATACAGAGAAAGATAAAAAACAGTCCCAGTACACTGAGGTGTTGGCAGGGAAGAATATATGTATGTTCTTGATATATTTTTGAAGTTAATATTCCTTTGTAAAAGCTAATCTGACTGTTAAGTGGTTAAATGGAACTGGGGAACTGGACTCCTAAAATTGGGAGAATACAAGTGCTAAAGGCTTGATCCAAATGGCAGAAAATGAGAAACCCTTCAGCCCCCTAAGGGTATTGGAGAGCCATGGAGAAGGGTTGAAAGTGTAATGTACCTGGCATTAAGGCACTTAAAGTTAGAGTAGTCAGTGTTACAAATAAAACCAACAGTCCTCAGTGAGGGTCACATCATCTTCTGACTTCCATTTCTCTGATAACTAAATAGTCATAGTGACTATTCAGTCCAATACTAACATATACCATGTATAATGGCAGTTTCATCATTTCATTTCAGCTATACACAACAAAATTTAAAAACTGACACACACATATAACAGTAACTTTTCTGGCCTTTTACAGTTGTGTTGAAATTTTTGTTCTCAACTTAAAGTCTAGACAAAAAAAAGAAAAGAATTTTAATAAATCTTTACAGTGGTAAATAGTAGCCCTAGCTTGATTGAAAACAGCCTTATTCAAATTTTCTAAAAATAGATCCTTGATAAGCCCCTAAACAGCCCAAAGGCCTACCTCAGTTCCCCATATAACTCTGAGATTCCCTCAAAGTTTCCATGTTTGATATGCTATTTGGGATCAGCATCTATTCAAATCCATAAACCCAAGCCCCAAGAAGTAACTCTGTGCCAAAATATGTCAGACACTTCATTAAATCAGAGCAGGAGACATTTAATTAAAATGTAATGCAAGGGAAATAATGTGGAATTGAATTAGGTCATAAACATTCCCCAATTAATCTCTATGAATCCCCAAAACAGCATCATAGTAACTTAGAGCTGCAGTGGGTAGGGAGCACTGGTCCTGAAGTCAGGCAGACTTGAGTTCAAATCTGTCCTCACACACACATAATGGCTGTGTGACCTTGGGCAAGTCACAACCTTAGTTGGCCTCAGTTTCTTCATCTGTAAAATGGGATTAATAATGGCACCTTTTTCCCATGCATGTTATGAGGATCAAATGACATGATAATCATGAAGCATTTAGCACAGTGCCTGGAACCTACTGAGTGCTATTTAAATGGAAGTTCTGTTTATCATAGGATTATAGATTCAGAGCTAAAAGGAAAAAAGTATCTATTAAGTGCCTCCTATGTGCCAAGCACTGTGATACCTCATCTGATCCTCACAATAACCCTGGGAAGTTTGTGCTATTGTTATCTTCATTTCTTAGTTGAAGAAACTGGGACTGAGTAAGATTAAGTAACTTGCCCAGGATCACACAGTAAATGCCTACAGCAGGATTTGAACTCAGGTCTTCAGACCTCATGCTCTTCTGTACTACTGTGCTATCTAACTATATGTAACCATAGAGGCCACTTAGTCTAAACCCCTGTAGCAGCAAGCACCCCAGCGTCCCCAGGGTGACTGCCAACACAGGTTCTTAGATCTGCTTTGTTAAAGGAAAGCAGCTCAAAATGGGTTAACAAGCTTACTTTAATCATATGTATCGTTTACCTAGTTCAGGGGAAAAAGGTCAGCACCCCGAACTTCAGAGTATACAGACAGAATTATTAAAACAGAGAAACAGATCAAGTAGACAGGTTTCCAAACTGTACAACCATTACATCCATACCAAATCAACATCTGGGTTTTTCAAAGCCAGGAGGCTCAACAACAGCTTCCCAGAGTTTCATCTGATCAAATCACAGAACACTTCTCAAAGTGAGCCCCAAAGCAAAGCCTCACATCAGGAATTATATAGCCTTCTCCTGGGTCAGAGAATGTAACCACCCTCTTGACCCACTGCCCAATCACACAGCATCAGGTGTGGGCATTCCTGAAAACCAAGCCTCCTGCCACAGGCTCTAATATCAATCCACATTCAGCCTATTAGGAGGCAAAGTATATTTTCAAATCAAGGAAGTTTCTCAGAGTCTCTTAAGCCTATCTAAGAGCATAAGGGCAGGGAAGATCTTTAAATTTGCATTTCCATTACAACCCCTTATTTTACAGGTGAGGAAACCAAGGTCTAGAGATCTTATGTGATTTTCTTGAGGTAACTCAACTAATAAATGTCTGAGAGAGGATTTGAACTGAGGCCATGCTAACTTCATGTCTTGCTCTCTCTCCACTCTCTAGGGGTTCTCAAAGTGAAGTCTGACAATGGCTGGTGGAGCCCAAGAAACCAGGGGAATCCTCAAGGTCAAATTTATTTTCATAATAATATTAAGACATTATTTGGGGGCAGAGCCAAAATGGCAGCATAGAAGCAGGAAAACTCCATGAGCTCCCCCCATAACCACATCAAATACCTATAAAAAATTACTCTAAACAAACTTTAGGGCTACAGAACACACAAAGTGACAGAGAAAAACAAACCTCCCACTGAAGGAAGCCCAGCAGGCCTACAGGAAGGGTCCATCACAGCAGGCTGGGAGCTGAGCCCAGCCCCACGTGAGCCTGTGGCTTTAGCCCCAGGGTAGCCCTGACCAGCAGTGGCTAGAGTGGACTTTGGGAGAGTAGATAACCAGCAGCTGTGGCAGTTTCCAGAATTAGCAATCCATAAATGCCAAAGACAAAGTAAAAGATCAGTGTGGACTCTGTTGGAACTGGCCTCAGGGCAAGAAGCTGCAGAGGTATGGCAGCTACAGCCACTGCCATGTGGCTGCTTCAGAGTTCCTGGCCTGCACATCAGAGGGGGACCAAGTGACTATTCAGAGAGTAATAGCTCTTGCTTTAGCCTGCTTTGGATCTGGATTGCTGCCTTGGGTGGAGGTCCTGGGGTGGGTGGCCAGGGGACCAGAACTTGTGGGGGCTGCAGAGACAACACCATCCTAATATATCTGGCAGCTGCAAAACCCCAGCGATTTGGGACAAAGCTTTTCTCTCTGGAAGCATAGTTCTACTGTGGCAAAAAGCTCAAAAGTGAAGTAATTGAGTGGCAACATGAGCAAGCAAAGGAAGCAAAGGAAGCAAAGCAAGCACAGCAATCAAAGCTTAGATTCCTTTTTTGGGGACAAAAAGAATCAAAGCATGGAAGAGGAGGAAGACAATGGAGTCAGAATTCCTACACCAAAAGCTTCCAAGGAAAATATGAATTGGTTATACAGGCCATGGGAGGAGCTCAAGAAGGATTTTGAAAATCAAGTAAGAGAAGTGTAGGAAAAATTGGGAAGAGAAATGAGAATGATGCAAGAAAATCATGAAAAGCAAGTCAACAGCTTGCTAAAGGAAACCCAAAAAATACTGAAGAAAATAACACCTTAAAAAATAGACTAACTCATATGGCAAAAGAGGCCAAAAAGCCAATGAGGAGAAGAATGCCTTTAAAAAGCTGAATTTGCCAGATGTAAAAAGAATTTCAAAAGCTCACTGAAGAGAATAATTCCTTCAGAATTAGACTGGCACAAATGGAAGCTAATCACTTTATGAGAAATCAAGATAATATTAAACAGATCCAAACAAATTAAAAAATAGAAGGCAATGTGAAATATCTCATTGGAAAAACCACTGACCTGGAAAACAGGTCCAGGAGAGATAATTTAAAAATTATTGGACTACCTGAAAACCATGATCAAAAAAAAAAGCCTGGACATAATATTTTCAAGAAATTATTAAGCAAAATTGCCCTGATATTCTAGAACTGGAGGGCAAAATAGAAATTGAAAGAATTTACCAATCACCTCTTGAAAAAGATCCCAAAAAGAAAACTCCTAGAAATATTATAGCCAGGTTCCTGAGTTCCCAGGTCAAGGAGAAAATATTACAAATAGCCAAGAAGAAAAAATTTTAATATTGTGGAAACACAATCAGGATAACACAAGATCTAGCAGCTTCTACATTAAGGGATCAAAGGACTTGGAATATAATATTCCAGAGGTCAAAGGAGCTAGGATTAAAACCAAGAATCACTTACCCAGCAAAACTGAGTATAATGTTTCAGGGGGAAATATGGTAATTCAATGAAATAGAGGACTTTCAAGCATTCTTGATGAAAAACCCAGAGTTGAATAAAAAATTTGACATTCAAATACAAGAAGCAAGAGAAGCATGAGAAGGTAAACAGGGAAAAGAAATCATAAGGAACTTATCAAAGTTGAACTATTTACATGCCTACGTGGAAAAACGATAATTGTAACTGATGAAACTTTTCTCAGTATGAGAATAGTTGAAGGGAATATAAATATGTGTGTGTATATATATATACACATACATACATATGTCTATATAGGAGGGCATATGGACATATGAATACATATGTGAGTGTATGTATATACGTGTACAGGTATACATAGACAGAGGACACAGGATCAATTGAATAGGAAGGGATAATATTTTTTAAAATAAAATTAAGAGGTGAGAGAGGAATATAATGAAAGGAGATAGGGAGAGACAGAATAGGGCAAATTATCTCATATAAAAGAGACAAGGGAAAACTGTTACAATTGAGAGGAAGAACAGGAAGGCAAAAGGGAATGTGTCAACCTTACTCTCATTGAATTTGGCTTAAGGAGGGAATAACATACCCACTAAATTGGGTATCTTACTCTACAGGAAAGTAGGGGGGAAAGGGATAAGAGGGGGGAATGATAGAATTGGGGGGAGGGTAGTTAGAAGCTCATACTTTTGAAAAGGGACAGTGTCAAAGTAGAAAATAGAACAAGTGGGGGGTGGAAAAGGATGGAGGGAAATATAGTCAGTCTTTTGCAATTTATCCACAATGAAAATGTTTTTTGTAACTACACATGTACAACCTATATCGAATTGCTTATCTTCCCAGTAATGGTGGGTGATGAGGGAAGAAGGGAAAGAATCTGGAATTCAAAGTTTTATTTTTGTTTTGGCATTTGGTTTTTTTTGAGAGGGGAAGGTAGGGCAATTGGGGTTAAGTGACTTGCCCAAGGTCACACAGCTAGTTTTGTGTTAAGTGTCTGAGGTCACATTTGAACTCAGGTCCTCCTGACTCCAGGGCCAATACTCTATTCACTGCACCACCTAGCCACCCCTGGAATTCAAAGTTTTAAAATCAAATGCTTAAAAAAATTATTTTTTTTTTGCATGCAACTGGGAAATAAGATATACAGGCATTGGGGTATGGAGATCCATCTTGCCCTACTTACGGAGGGGGTATGGGGAAGGTTAAAGGAGAGAGCAGATTGGGGGAGGGAGTATTCAATGGGATCACTGTTTGGGGGTGGTGGGTAGGGGAGAAAATTTGTAACTCAAAATCTTGTGGAAATGAATGTTGTGAACTAAAAATGAACATGAAATAGTCATCTATGCAAAAAAAAGGACATTATTTGCCTATTAAGACAATATTTCCTTTTCCAACATATCGATATAAGGCTGAAGTTTCCTTATATACTTCAACCAAAATAGCTATAATGCTTAAAAAAAAAGGTCAAGAGACATAATTTCTGAATAATTTAATAATTTTATTAATACTACCAGCATTTTTATTAATAGAAGGATGGTCATTTGGTGTCTCTCTTGGACCAAAGACAGTCATGCAGGTGGGCTCACAGGTTATATGCCCATTGGAAGAGGGGTTGTTCTTAAGGGTGACAATCAACTCTGATTGGTTAACAATTAATGAAGGAATGAATATTATAATGAGGGGCTAAACCTATTCAAATGAACATGGTTTATGTCATTTACTTCTAAGTTACCCCAGACTTGGGCAATCTTTTCAAAGAATTTATCCCCACCCAAACCTGAGGAGAGTACAATGGTTTCCCCACCTGCATGGGGTCTGTTCAAGATTGTTAAATTAATTCAATCTCATTACCAGTAATGTCCTTCAACAGACTAAACTTTTGAAATCAGAACTTTACAAAAAGGGGAGAACTCTAGATCTCCCCAAATCATTGATTATTAATAATCATTTTCTCAAAATGTATCACAACAGACTGAATGCAGAAGCAGATATGAAAATCTAACTATCTTCACTTAGGCCAGACATTAAAGAGATTTGCAAAAATACATAAAGCAATGATATTCTATTCACCATTTTTTTCTTTGGAAAATATTTTTAATTAAAATATGCTATTTATGGATTTATTATTATATTATATACTATTTACTATAATAGACATATAACATATAATGGATATATAATATAATGAATATTATTTTAATTAATACTAAATATGAATAATGAATATTATTTTTAAATGAATAGTTTTAAATTGTATTAACTTTAATTTTTAATGTAGTAAATAGCAATAGATAAAACCCACATAAACAAAAGCCCTTTGTGGCTTTTACATTTTTTAAAGTGTAAAGGAGTCCTGAGACCAAAACCTTTGTGAACCACTGACCTAGATCATGGTGCCTCTCAGCAACTTCCTTTTCAGTTTTGGTGAAATAGTCATTAAGTGTTGGTTTCTCAGAAATTCTCCATGGTGTCTGGACTAAGTCCTCACCGATGGTGTACCTCTCCCTCCATATTTCTGTCTCCTTTCCCATTTGGAAACTTTACTAATGATAATTCATGCTCAAATGGTACTTTGTGGTCTTTGGGGTTATTTATTTCATTTGAGCTCCACACCTACCAATAACTTACTAGAAGAATTATTATCCTTATTTTATAGATAAAGAAACTGAAGGTCAGACAGGTAAATGGGGCAGAGCCAGGATTGGACCCCAAATCTTCCACCACCCTGCCCTGTGGCTTTAAATTTTAAAGCACCATATAGATGGAAGTCATGACCACTATCACTCTTCCCACCATACCTAGTCATCTTCTATGAAGTGTTGCAGAAACTGTAAGGGTGGGAAGAAGAGACATGAAATGTAGGGAAGAGTATGGGGAAAGGAAAAACAGGAGGTAAAGGAAGGGAGTTTGAGGCCGCAGATCTCTCCCTGTACTCTCCCAATTTGTAATGAGCTACAGTGAGGACCTCCCCCAATGCCGGAAGCAAATCACCATCTCTTGGACTTTGCAGTCCTGGGCACTCCCTGCTGCCTTAGGTTTATGGCCTCTCACCAGTTTATTTAACAAAAAGTCTCTCCTCCCTTTTCCTGTCTTCCCTTAGATCTCCTCCCCTGCCGTACCTCGCCCCCACCCCCCACCCAACACACACACCAGCCAAGGTGAGGCATTCCAGAAAACTACGTCTCCCTTGCATCTCTCATCACCTTCCCCTCCCCATCCCTCAGGAAGACCTTACAATAAAACCTTAATAAGAGTTTGACTCACTTGGCAAAGGCTTTCAGTTCTGGAACCTGGGGAATGCTGGGTAAAGAAAAATTGATTCCCTGGAGTTTGAACTTTCTCAGCTGACTGTTGGAGGCTGGGGGTATAGGGAAGGGTGGAAGCAGAGTTAGTTTTCTTTCCGGATATCTGTAGGATCATAGGACTTAGAGCTGGAAGGTGCCTTAAATATCATCTCTGAACCAACCCCCTCATTTTACAGATGGAGAAACAGAGGATCAGGCCTCTTCCTATTCCTTTCCTTCACTGACTTATTAAAGGTCAATTGAGGGGAGAGGGAGTTTGCAGAAAAGGTCGCAGAGCCCCAGAGGAGCTCAAGCTGGGATACACCGTGATGCCTTCAACCCCCTCCCTGCAGAGAGTCCATAATGGGGCGTACTGCCCCATCTGTACTGGCCTCCCTGAGGACCCAGTAGCTTCCTCTTGTGGACATATCTTCTGCCGATCCTGCCTCACATCACCCTTACCAATGGGTGCTCATCCCTCTAGGCTGTGTCCAATCTGCAAGGAGAAGAGGCAGCCAGAGGTCCTCCAGCCCCGGGGCTGGGCCACAGAGAACATTAAGATCCTGGGCCAAATAGGAGACACTCACTGTGATGAGCACGGTGAGAAAATTTACTTCTTCTGTGAGAATGATGGGGAGTTCCTTTGTGTGCTCTGCCGGGAGAGTTCCGATCACCAGGCTCATGCTGTGGTACTCCTGGATGAAGCCACTCAACCCTA
Organism: Petaurus breviceps papuanus; assembly: GCF_028583685.1. Taxonomy (NCBI): domain Eukaryota; kingdom Metazoa; phylum Chordata; class Mammalia; order Diprotodontia; family Petauridae; genus Petaurus; species Petaurus breviceps. The sequence goes on from NW_027187367.1 coordinate 3,351,080, forward strand.
CAGGGTAGGAAGCTCTCTATTATCCCCGGTGGGGTACGGGTGGTTTGATAATCTTAGTTCTACCCCAGAGGCCCCCATTTTCACAGTCAGTGAGGCAGGGTAGAGTCTTGTCCTGGGTACAGGTATTTGAAGGAATCCAGAGGAAAGGGACACTTTCCCCAGGCTGAAAGAGCCCCCAGTCAGATGAGAGAGGCAAGATATAGTAGAGAAAATAGGGGCAGACACTCCCCTCTCATAGGAAACTCCCAATCAAATAGGGGAACCACAATTCTAACTTCTGGTATGGTACCTTGAAGGAAGAATTTAGAGATCCTTCTTTAGAATACAAATTTCCTAGAGGGAAAAAGAGTGAGAAGGGGGTGGGTGTGGGGTGGAAAGAAGGGAGGAAAGAAACCAAATGACTGAGGGGAAAAAAAAACCTATGTAAATAAATGAATAAATCATCCAATTTGATTGAGAGAACATCTCAAGGTCCCAGCTCTTTGATTGATGATTTTATAATGCCCCTGGACAGTTCTGAGAATAACTTGAAATGGCTACACTTATTTGGGGGAAAGGAGTTCATAGATTCATAAAAGTTAAAGTCAGAAGGAATCTTAGAGATGAGTTCAGCCCCCTCATTTTGCAGATGGGAAAACTGAAGTACAGAGAAAGTATCTTACACAAGGTCACAGAGTAATAGGTGGCAGACATCACACTTGACCCCAGGTCTTCTAAAAATTTTCATTTCCTTTGAGATTATCTCACTACACCTATCTCTCAGATACAGGAGAGTTCTCACTAATTCAAGAACCCCTCTCTTCCATCAGGAACGACTCCGAAGTAGATTAGAGGTCCTTCGAGTAGAGAAAGAAGAAATGGAGGGCATGAAATGTCGGGAAGACCAGAAGCTCCAGGTGCTACTGGTAAGGAAGCATTGCCAGCCAGCTGTTCCTCTTGGAGACTGCCCTCACAAACTTTAGGGAAGCCTGTTTTCTCATAGTGTACTAGTTCTGAAGTCAAGATGACCTTCAGATCCTATCTCTGCCTCTTATTAGGTATAGGCAAATCACTTAATTTCTCCAAACTTCATTTTCCTCATTTGTAAAATGGGAATAATAACTACCTCACAGGGATGTTGTAAAGCTCAAATGATAGGCTGCATATTATGTGCTTCACAAATTTTAAAACATTATATAAATGCCAACTATTATTATTGTTATAACACTTAAGGGGAGGGGAGGGTGGCAGGGCAGCTAAAAATTGATCATTTCCATTGTCCTAGCCTTATGTTCAAAAACATTGCCTGGCTTTCCCACAAATTCCTTTTCCCCTTAAAATTAGGATTTGAACTAGAAGGGATATTTATGATCATCTGGTCTAACCCTCATTTTACAGAAAAGGAAAGTGATGTCCTGAGTGACAGGATCATAGATAGCACTTGGGGCTAGGAAGGAATTCAGAGACCATCTGGTCTTCATTTTATGTAGGAGGAAATGGAGGCCTAGAGAGGGAGAGTGATTTATCCAAGGCCACAAATTTAATGAGTAACAGATTTGAGATTCAAACCCAGGTCTCCTGATTTTAAATCCAATAATCTAACTAAAACAATTTATTTAGATGAGAGGCAAGAGGCCAGGGAAATGTCATCCTAGAAAAGTAGTCTAGTGCAAAGGTCTCTGGGATTATATTCAGGAAGTCTGAATATCAGTAAGCGGATTTGGAATCAAGGCACCTGGGTTCAAATCCCAACTCTGATAGTTGTTACTTGTTGACCCTAGGTCAGTCACTCAATCTCTCTCAGCTTCTTTTTCCTCATTTGTAAAATGCAGATGATACCTACCCTTCTGAGCTCTACATTTTTAGTCATTTGGGCCTCTGTTCTCTGCTGTCTATATATTAGGCTATTAGTAGTCTAATAAGGGACTTTTGACAGGTGTAGTCGATAGACAGCTAACCTTACCATCAGCAAGTTCTGGATTTAAGTTCTGCTTCTGATACATACTAGCTGTATGACCATGGACAAATAACTGTTCTGCACTCCAAGCATCTCTGTACATTTCTGTACTCCATGAAGCTAAGTGGTACAGTGGATCAAGTGCTGTGCATGGATTCAGGAAGACCTGAGTTCAAATTCAGCCTCAGATTAGCTGTATGCCTTAGTTTCCTCAACTGTAAAAAGGAGAAAATAGCACCTACCTTCCAGGGTTGTTGTGAGGATCAAATGAGATAATGTTTAAGTACTTTGCACACAGTAAGTGCTAAATAAATATTAGCTATAGTCATTAAGATGACATGTAAGTTGCAGATGAGGGGCTGATTTGCATTGTCAGAGGTACTTTCCACAAAGAATTTCTTTCATTCCTTAAATCATGTCTAAACCCTGTGGGTTGTTCAAAGATTGAAAGATTTTTTTTTAATACTTGGAGAGGCTTCCAAACTATAAGAAATTATCCACTTACCATAGAATATCAGGTATAAAAGTTTCTGGGATTGAGGGAAAATTCTTTGGCACAAGAGATCCTACTAAGCAATCTTCATATTGCAGCATAGAGGTAGCCACCTACTTCATCTATCTTTAAGGGCAATTGGCCTTCTCTGTCACTATCACTTAAGTCATGCAGTGGATAAAACACTGGACCTGGAGTCAAGAAGACTTGAATTCAAATCTAATCTCAGACACTTAGTAGTTGTGTGACCCGGGAAAGTTGTTTAACCTCTGTCTGCCTCCATTTTCCCATCTGTAAAACAGAAAATAGTAGGACTTACTTCACAGAGTTGGTGTGAGGACCAAATGAGATCATATCTGTAAAGCACTCAGTACAGTGCCTGGCCCACCGTAGGGATTTAATAAATATTTGTTCCCTTCTCCTTGTAACAGTTTGTCTGTAACTATGCTTTTGGGTAAATCATTTGACTTCAGTTTCCTCAACTGTGAAATGGAGAAAATCATCCCAGCATATCACACAAAGGTGCTATAAGGACATTAACAGATTATATATATAAAAGCATTAAAAATTCAAAAGGACCATTAAAATTACAAAGGGACGTTATTAAGAGTCTTTAAAGATTTCTAGAGTAGATGAGCATATGATGCCAATCTCTGACCATTAATTAGTTAGTCCTTCCTGGGATCTAACTTAAGTATACCCTACTGTTCCAGTACACACACTTGACTGTTCATCCTTCTTTTACAAAGAGGACCAATGACATCATGGGTAATGTCTTGACTTGTGTGTGAATCAGATTTAAGCGAGGAAAAGTTGTACAAAGTTTTTGACCTCACTCTCTCTTCCACAGTCATCAAAGTCCAGTTGCAGGACAAAAATTAAGATGACTGGTGATGGCCCAGGATGCAGTGGGTGACCTTGCCATCTTCAATGTCTGACCAAGCTCTAAGTGCTCCACAAAGCCTGCTTCAGCTGCCTTCATGGCTGTTGAAACAAATTGTTCTCATCGTCCTGTTCCACCAGGGGAAGTCTCCCCATGCTTGGGGTAGACAGCCCCCTACTTCACCGACAGGTCTGAGGCCTGTTGATTACCCTCAATCTGGTTTAGCCCATCTGCTAAGACAGTTTTACCAGGGTGTGGCTGCTGTGCATGCTACAGCTTCTTGGAGTCACAGGTACATTAGTGCTTTGGAGAATCAGTCTTGGAAATAGTTACCTTATATCATTCTCTTCCACTTCCAAAAATGAAACTTTCTGGGACATAGAGTGACTCCCCTCAATGCTTTTCCCAACTACATGCCTCCCTCCCCATTCCCTGTCTTTTCACTGCAGACCCAGATTGAATCGAAGAAGCAGCAGGTGGAAGAGGCATTTGAACAGTTGCAGCAAGTACTTGAGGGGCAACAGCGCCTTCTCCTGGATCAGCTGGGGAAACTAGAAAAAGAGATCTGGAAAGAGAGAGATCATTACATTGCCATGATCTCTGAAGAGACTGCCCAGCTTGATGCTCATATAAAGGAGTTAGAGGGGAAGTGCCAACAGCCAGCAAATGAGCTCCTAAAGGTAAGCAATACTTCCCCTCATCCACATAAATAAGAATGTGGATGAGTCCATCTATCAGCACTTTGGACAGAGCCTTCCCTAAGTATATCGAATCTTGGACCTCATCTTAGGTGATGAAGGAATTGCTGGTAGGAAGGAAATAATCATCAGAAACGGGACCTCCTAGATCAATTAGTCTAGAGTTCTTATTTTACAGAGAATAAAATTGAGGACTAGATTAAGAAGGTCACACATTAAGTTAGTGGAAGATCCATGGATATGGATATCTATCCATGTATATGGATAGAACACTGGACTTGGAGCCTGGGAGATCTCAATTTGAATTCTGCCTCAGACACTTATTAGTTGTGTGATTTGGAGGAAGTAATTTAACCTCTCTGTGCCTCAGTTTCTTCATCTATTAAAAGGAATTGAATTCAATGTTCCTTCTGGTCCCTTCCAGCTCTAAATATATGACTTGATGTCCTAATAACTTGTTCCTGCCTTCAGGGAATTCCTAGATTGATGAAGGCATGACACACACTCCTAAGAAATATGTATAAAACACAGGAAACATGAAACAAGTACAAAAGAATAAATGGACATAAAGAAGGGTGGTATTGGGGTAGGTAGGTGGCTCAGTGAATAAAGCACTGGTCCTGAAGTCAGGAAGACCTGAGTTCAAATCTAGCCTCAGACACTTGACACACTTACTAGTGTAAGTAACCTTGGGCAAGTCACTTAACCCTAATTGCCTTGCCTTCCTCCCTCAAAAAAAAAACAGAAGGGTGGTATTAAATTAGGAAGAGGCAATATGTTATAGTGGAAAGGTCAGGGTCTCCAGGGAAAAAAAGAGTCTGCTTGACATACTTTAAAGTTTAATCTGCAATATTAACACTTTCTCCATCATTTTCTTAAGTCTAGACAATCAACAAGACAATAAATTAAGTTATGATTTTTGATGTTTGCCAGTTTCCAGAGTGCAAATGCTCACGCTAAAACTCTAACAATTGGCTCCCAGATGCTGGTCCAAACTAACTCCAACATACCCTTTACTAGACCAAATGCCAGCTTTAGTCCTTGCTTTGTCATTCACTTTCAGCGTGATCTGAAAGTGAATTTCACCTAATCTGGACTTCAATATTCTCTCTTGTAAAATGAGGAAATTTGTTTATATGATATCTAAAGTCCCTTTCACTTCCCAGATTCTATGATTTTATGTTTCCCTGAAGAAGAGGATTTGCAGGTGGATTTGGAAGAAGAGAATAGACAATATTTAAGGTGAATGGGAGCTCCTGAGGAGGAAGGACACTGAGCTCTTTCTTATTTTATTTTTTTTGTAGGATGTCAGAATGACCCTGAACAGGTAAGTTCTCCTTCCTCAGCCCTACTTCCTTCATACCTAGCACTGAGCCTTGCATAAATACAAACTTGTACTAGCATCCACACAGACAGACTGACAAACTGACATTGTCATAGTCATAGAACATATTTATATAGCATTTTAAAGTTTAAAAAGGGGGTTCATCACAAACAACTTTGTGAGGTAGGTAATACAAGTATTGTCATCCCCATTTTATAAACGAGAAAAATATTTCTAATTAAGTTCAAAGCAGGTATGTGACTGCCTAACATTTGTAGGGGACTCTGCAAAACATCCTTCATATCGCAATATTTGTGTCCAAGCTAAGATTAGGACCCAGGTCTCCTGAATTCAAATCAAGCAGGGTCTCAAAACACACATATTGTCTTCCACACATATACCCCTGCACTGGCATAATCTCATAAAGTCTCAAGGCCATTAACATGCATATATTGTCTCACGCATTCTTTTCTACACATGTGCACCCCTACAGTGACAAACATTGTGGCAAACTAATACACACACACACACACACACAGAGTCTTCCTAATTGACCAACTAGTTGTATTACAAAGTCTGTTGTTTGGCATTCAAACACATTTCCCTATAGAAACAATGTTATCTATGGTGGTTAGGTTTCCAGGACAATCCAAAGAAGTAATATGGTCGTGTGCTGAGAGTTGAAAGGAATATTAAAGGACACTGAGTCATACAACTCCTTCATTTTAAAGCTGAAGAAAATGAGGTAGAGTGAGGTAAACTGGCTTGCCTAGAGTCACACAGCAAATGAGTGAAGCAGAATTTGAACCCAGGTCTCGCTGACTCTGAGTCCAGTACCCTATCCATTATATCAGTGGTGTCAAACTCAAAAATGGATTCCTGCAGGCCACATATTGATTTAGAAAACCATAAATTAGCATTACACTGTATTATATTTTTATTTATTTTGTTAAACAATTGTATTTTAAACTGGTTTGGCAGGTGTGTGGGCTGAGTTTGACATCTCTGCACTTCACCATATTATTACTAGTACAATAATTAAGCCACAAAAAAGAGTGGCAGCAAGGACGGAGAACCAGCCATGAGTCAGGAAGACCTCAGTTCAAGCAAGTAATGCTTCTGGAATATATTGACTGCATGACCCTGGCCAATTTACTTAATCTTTTAGCATACCAGGCTACTGATGCTCTAATTTGTGAGCAGATGGTGATCTGCACTGGTAAAGGATATTTCCTCACCAGGAGTTCTCTATGCCATCAAAATCATAAATCTGCTCAAAAACGATTTTTTAAACCTACAATCAGACTCTTGTGGGCTTCCCCAGAGATCTAATTCCCATGTATGCAGTTGTTTCTGTAGAGGAAATCTCTCTGTGGTAGACAGAACAAGAGGAACTTTGGAACACCAGAACTCATCTCCCTCCCCTTTTTCTTTACTTCATAGGTAAGTGAAGTGAAAGTGCCTTTCCCTTTAGCAACATGAACCATTCATAACACATAGTATAACATGTTATTTCATTAGAGCCCCAAACAACATGTGAAATGAGGAGACTGAATCACAGAAAGCATATGTGACTTGCCCAGGGTCAACCAGAAGTAAGTAGTGAGATCCCAGTTTATCCCCAAACAAAAAAGCTCACAAATTCACTCTTCTTTCTGGTACAAAATGGCTGTTTTCCATCAATAACATTTACTGAGCATCTGTTTTGTGTCAGGCACTTTGCTAAGTATTGAGGATACAAAAAAAAAAAAAAGGGTAAAAGAAAGTCTCTGCCTTCAAGAGCACATGTATTGTCTTCTACATATACACCCCTACCCTGAGCCAGTCCCATGAAGTCTCAAGCCCACTGACATACAAATGCTGTCTCACATATTCTGTATAAACATGCACACCCCTACAGTGACACACAGTTATAATGCCAAATACCCTTGTGGCAAACTCACACACACACACAGTCTTCCTAAGTGACCAACTAGTATTCAGTATTCCAAACAAACTATATACAAGCTAAATTGGAAATAGGTCCAATTCTTTCAGTATGGATCCTAAAGTACATAGGACTTAATGACTATCTAGTCTCTGAGGATCTGTAGAAAACCCACCTCAGTTTTCCAAGGTGTCCTTTAAGAAGCCTTTCCTGACTTGTTCCACCTAATCGGGAATCAAACCAGCCACTCCAATTTCTCCCCAGATCCCCATTTCCACAGTAGAGTAGGAATTCTAGTTTTTCCTCCCTCTAGATCTTCCTACTGTGCTTAGAAAGACTCGTGCCCATATAAGGCACTCATTAAGATGAGCTTGGGGAGCAGTGACTAGCAGCACAATAAACCAGCTATTCACATATACAGGAATCTCATAAATAGGCCTTTGTAAGTTGGGATGTTTATCTCTATAGATTCTCATCCACACCCATTTTATCTCCCTCCAGCTCCCTACCTCTCCATACCATCCCCACCCCATCCACATACTTTCTTACCCAAAGGACAGTAAAGGATGTCTTTTCAATATTATTTAGGCCATTGAATCGCACTATATTTTCTCAGCCAACAGTAGGAAATGACAACAGAGGTGAGACAGGCCTAAAGCCATCACTTAGACCACCCCATTCACCCCTGATCTTGAAATAACACTGGTCTTAGAATCCCCATGGTATAAGGTCAACCATAGGTCCCCAGGGGTACTCTAATGGAGATCTCCCATTATGCTGACTTATCGATATCTCAATGGGTCTGTGATATCATCAGTTTGGGTGTTCTCACTAATGGTATATACATACCTTCTAATCCTGTGCAACTCTCAGAAATGGCTTGACAATTTCCCCTGTGGTTCTATACTCACAGTCTCTATGACTGCCTAGACTCCCTTCTTAGCCACCACCAGTTTTGACATGTGTTGTATCTTCCTAATAGAATATATGCTCCCTGAGGGCAAGGACTGCCTCATTTTTAGATTTATATCACCAGTTCCTATAACAGTGCCTTGAATCAAGTAGGCTTAATGATGCAAATTTTTATCAAGCCTGCCATAAAATCTTCACATGGGATCCATCTAAGAGTCTCCCTTGAGTTCTCTTGATATTGTGTGGATACTACTGGATCATGAGTGGTATATTGGATAGCACTTGCTCTTACCATATAACTGCCCAACCTTCTTTTCCAGTCATGTGTCTCTCTGATGACTTTCTTTATGCCACTTCCCTCCAACAATTCCGAACTGGTAATACGTTGCAGCCCATTCACACCCACCAAGTATTTCTAATGAGGTGACTTTCAACTTTAATTCTTCAAAGACTGTAGTATTCCATGACTCAGAGCAGCACTGGGATAATAATGTTATTTTTAAAAAGACATTCCTTTATTACAGAGAGAAGCTTGAGGTCATTAAAATCATTGCACAATTTCCCATAGGCAATCCAAGTTGCTCTCGTCCTCTTCCTATCCAACTCTGGGTCCTGGCTCATTGTTAATGTTTAGTGTCTTTCTTAAACCTACATACTAGTGGATGGGTTTTTCATCCAATCTTATGTCATACACTCTGCACAACAGGCATTTTTCATCCACTTGGTTCTTTTAGTGTAGATAGTTATAAAGGACTCTTTTGAGCATTCATGTAGGAGATGCCTCAGTATCACATGCAAGTAGGAAGATCCAGAGAAACTCACTATCTGTATGGAAGCCCTTTCTGATTTAGATTGTGCATATGTCACAAGAATGAAAAAAATCTTTAGCAAGCGTATGTCTGTCCATTTCATGCCTCACTTGACATCAATAATAGAAGAACTCTGAATAAAGTTGTCTCTGCTGTTACATCTTTCAAGGAGGGACATATTACAAGCATTGGAAATGCTTATTGGAGAAGAAAGTTTTTAAGGTGCCATTGTCCTCAATAAAGTAAAATAATTATATTAGTAAACTACCAATAAACAAGGTGAGATCTTGTGTTTGCTATGCCTTTCAATTATGTGACTGCAAAGGTACGGTTTACTGTAGAGTGACAGTATGATATACTAGAAAGGGTGATGGATTTGGAAGAAAATGGCCTGGATTTAAATCCCAGTTCTGTCACTTATTACCTGGGTCACCTTTGGCAAGTTACTAATGTTTTCTGGGATTCAGTTTCCTCATCTGTAAACGAAAGGGTTAGGCTCAATGAAATCTCTAAGGCCCGGGGAGGCTAGGTGGTGCAGTGAATAGAGTACCGCCCCTGGAGTCAGTAGGACATGAGTTCAAATCCGACCTCAGACACTTAGCATTACAAAAAATAAAACCTAACCATGTAACCTTTGGGCAAGTCACTTAACCCCAATTGCCCTCCAAAAAACAAAAACAAAAAAAAGAAATCTCTAAGGCCCCTTCCAGCTCTAAAACTATGATCCTATAAATTTCATTTGCAAAAACCTGCTTGCTTGTTTCTCATATTTTATCAAGGATGCCCTCAATGCCTATGTATGATATTCTCATAAAAATTTTGTAGAAATAAGAAAGTAGGCCAGTAGTTATTAATATAATCTAGTTCATCATTTTGGTAATAATAAGGTCTGAAATCATTGGAAACTTTTTGCAAGCCTCCTCTCTTTTAGACATCATTAAGAACTGATTTCCCAACATCCCCAAAACTGCGTTGCCTCCAATACCTCACTCTTCTATATGTATATACTTGGTTTAGAACAGGTTCTCTTTGCAACTTTGTTTCCTTTATCTACACGTCTACTTCCTTTTGTAGTCTTATGTTGACATCAAACCACTGATGACTACTTTTGGGTCTAGCCATTCAACCAGTTCCAAAGCAATCTAATTATTTAGCCCACATTTTCCCCACAAGATTAAAATAAGTGATTATCAAATGCTTTGCCACAGTCTAAGTAAACTATATCTACAACACTCTCTTGAATTAGTAGATTAATATTCCTGTAAAAAAAAATAATGTTAGACCTAGGTTAATCTGTTTTGGGCAAAGTCATGCAAACTCTTTGTAATGAATCATTCTTTTCTTGATGCTCAACAATCATCTTGCCTGAAATGAAGCCTTAAATCAAACTTGCTTTATAGGCTATGCATACTCTGTTCTCTCTGCTCTTTTGAAAACTGACACATTTTCCCTTCTCCAAGCCTACAGGAACTCTCCCATTTTCCACTTTATATTTTATTTAGCTTTATTCTTAATAAGTTTTTATTGATGTATTTTGTTTTTAAATTATCAGTTTTCCCCAGTATCCTTCCTCCCCTCCTTCCCAGAGAACCATTCTATTTAACTAATACTCTTTTTAAACACAAGAAAAAGAAGAAGAAAAATCAGCACAAAGACCCAGGAGTTGTGTCACCCTTATCTTTCAGTGGATTTAAAAATAATTTATTAGTAAACTGTGTCTGCAGGTATGAGAAGGGGACATATATCAGTCCAGAACCTATTTCTCCTGGCCTGGTGAGAAGGATCCGTGATCTCCACCAAAAAATATGTGTTCTCCCAGAGATGATGGGGAAATTCTCAGGTAAAGAATAAGGGAACTGTACCTTTCCTAGATTCTATTTGCACAACTCTGGGGGAAGGGAGAATTCAGGACCCTCTCCTCTCCACCAAGTCCTTCCCCCTCTGCCTTTAGAACCTGGTTTAAAACTCCATTCTTCCAGAAAGCCTTCCCTAGTTGACCCTATTATATGACAATCATTCTATTTATTCAATAATCTCCTAACCTCCCAATTCTATTCACCATGATTTCCCCCTCCTCATTAGACTAGGAATTTCCTGAAGAGAAGGACCATTTCTCTTCCATGAAACCAAGAGCTTTTCATCCCGCTTGATTTCCCCACAGTGCTTAGGACAGAAAGAGCTCTGTCCACAATAGGCCCTCAGTACAGAGGGGGTCCCTGACTAATGCACTAGCCTGGATCCAATCTCACCTCTCTATTTCTGCTCTTCCCCAGAAAACTTGCTGCTTCATCTGGAGACCAACACAGGTAGACATATGGAGGTGATGGGGTGGAAAGGAAGAATTGGGTGAAGCTTGTTACCTCAAACTTACTTTAAATTCTTAATTATCTGAATTGCAGCCAATTCCCCCACCACCACTACCAAATTTTGCCTTTATCTTCTGGTCAATGATACCAGCATAATGTAGTAAGCAAAACACTGGACTCAGAATCAGAAAACCTAGTTTTGTCTGTGTTGGTTCTGCTATTGATAACCTATGTGACCTTGGGCAAGTCCTTTTACCATAGGATCACAGATATAGAGCTATTGGGAAATTTTCAAAGGTCATCCAGTCCACCTCTTCATTTTACAGATGAGGCATCTCAGGCCTTGGGATGTTAAGGGCTTTGCCCAAGGCCACATAGATAATGTCAGAGGCAGGATCTGAACCCAGGTCCTCTGACTTCAGAGCAAGTGCTTAACACACAGTAGACACCTAATAAATGCATTTTGATTGATTTACCCTGTAGTTCTTGGCCTCAGTTTCCTTAAAAACTGTACAATAAGAGAAGGAAGGGGATGTTGGCCTAGATGATCTCAATCATCTCTTCCAAATATAAGTCCTATAATTCTATGCTGCCATTAACTCACTGTGGGACCTTAAGCAAGCAACTTGCCCTCTCTGGGCCTCTGTGAACTCATCTGTAAGATAAGAAAGATAATAATAATGGTTCACATTTACATAGAACTTGAAGTTTACAAAGTGCCTTCCTCCCAACAACCCTGTAATTACCTACTTTATTGATGAAGACATTGGAACTCAACAAGGTTAGGTGACTGAACCATGATAGGGCAGAGTCAGAGGTTAGATCTGAACTCAGTCTTCTTACTGCCAACCTCCATGCCCTTTTCTAAGGAGTGCTCAACTCCAAGATTGAAAGCTTATTAAAGCCCTTTGTTGATAACATCACCACTTCTGCCATCAAGTCAAATCAAGTCAAGAAGCATTTATTAAGTGCCTTCTATGTGACAGGCACTGTGTTAAGTACTGGAGAATACAAGAAAGGTAAAAAATAGTCTGCTCTCAAGGAGCTCACAGGCCTTGGAGAGACATCATTTCAACAACTATATACAAACAAGTTATATATAGGATAAGGCACCAAGGCTAAGGAAGTTGGGGGAAATCTTGTAGAAGGTGGGACATTAGCTGAACTAAAGGAAGGCAGAGAAGGCAAGAGATGGAAATGAGAAGGGAGAGAGTGCCAGACACAAGGGACAGTCAACGAAAGTGGCCCAAGGTCAAAAGATGTGAGTATCTTGTGTAACCAGGAAACTGGGGTCACAGAGCACATAGTAGGGTGGAGGGGTATAAGAAGACTGGAAAGACAGGAATAGACCCAGTGAGGAAGGGCTTTAAAAGCCAAACATGGGATTTGATATTTGATCCTGGCTGTTAAAGGGAGAAGGCTATTGGAAAGGATTGAATAGGAAGGTAACATGGTCAGACTTGCATTTTAGGGGTATCAGTTTGGCAACTGAGCAGAGGATGAACTGGAGTGGGGAGAGAGTTGAGGTAGAGACCCACCCCAGAAGGCTATTGTAGCAGTACAGGCTTGAGGCGAGCTAAGGCCCTGCACCAGGCTGGTGGCCATGTCCAAAGGAGAGAAGGGAACATATCAAGAGATGTTGTGATAGTAAAATGCAAATTATTGGCCTAGATTAAGATCAGGCTTTAATATTCTGCTGCTCTCTCTGTAGGAGGTATTACTCTGGATCCCCAGACTGCTAGCTGGAGCCTGATGCTTTCTGAGGACAGAAAGTCAGTGAGATATACCAGACAGAAGCAACACCTACCGGAGAATCCCCAGCGTTTTGACAAGCTACCTGCTGTATTGGGCACTCAAGGTTTCTCTTCAGGAAAACATTCCTGGGAAATCGAGGTGGTGCTGGGCGATGGAGGTGGTTGTACTGTGGGTGTGGCCCAAGAAGGCATGAAGAGGAAAGGGGAGATGGGTCTGAGCACTGAGGAAGGCGTCTGGGCTGTGATTTTCTCCTATCACCAGTGCTGGGCCAGCACCTCCCCAGGTACCGATCTACCATTGAGTGAAATTCCCCACAGGGTTCTGGTGACTCTAGACTACAATGGGGGACATGTGACTTTCTCTAATGCTGGGACCCAGACCACAATCTTTACATTTCCTGCCTCCTTCTCAGGCAAAATCTTTCCTTTCTTTGCTGTTTGGAAAAAGGGCTCTCGACTCACTCTGAAACCCTGAAGGAGATGATCTCCCCAGTTCTGTTTGCCTGGACTCCTGCATTCACTGGGCTCTAGTATGGAGCAGACTTCAACTTCCTTCCTTTTCAGCTCATTTTAAATTTCTGGATTTATAGAAATTGTTGCAAGAGTGTTTCATTTGCAATGCTGAAGCTAAATTAACCTTCTAACTTTTATATGTCAGTGGTAGTAGAATTGAATGAAAGCTTATTGCATGTCTATTGAACTAAATTGTTATTCCTAGTGGTACTGGCAAGGGGGGGGTGTGCAGGGTGGGGAAAAGTAGAGTGTTAGAAAGGGATACATCCTGAGTCACATAATGGGGAAAAAGAAGAAGAGAAATCATTTCCCCACTCTGTGCTTCAGTTTCATCAACTATAAAATGAGGGGGATCGACTAGCTGATCTCTTAGAACTTGCCATTTCTATAATGCCATCTTATAACCATCATATATTCTTTACCCTAAATAAAACGCCGCCCTGTCCCCCAAAGTATGGGCTTACATGGACCAGTACAATCTTTTAGACAACACCTCCAAAATCACAGATGTTTGGCTCATGTTGCTCCCGCCCAGGATTTCATCTGCAAAATCTCCAAATGTGGTTCAAATGTGGCTCATGTCTAGGTCCTTCACATACAGGTAAAAGGGTCCACAGCTCCTATATGAACCTTCAAATAAGCCCTGCACCCCTTTCATAAGGGAAACCTGCTAAAGGGACAACTCCTTTGACATTCTGATAAATCTTGCATTACTGCAATTACTTGCATTACACAGACATCTGGTTTTATGGCACAATGAGGAGAGTCTGATCTCTCCTGGAAACAAAACAAACTTGTGATTATTGGACAAGAAACTTTTTTTCCCCTCAGATCTGCCTGTTCAAACCACCCAGAGAGCCAAGGCCAGACCTTGTGCTCCTCTATGTCACGTATTTAGTGCCTCATCACTCTCCAGCTCTGCAAACACTTCGAACAAGCTTGTTTTCTCTCCAAGAGGACAATGCTACCCAGGAGCTCCTCTTATCCTCCCCCTTCTCTCCCCCCATAGTGTTCCAGGTACACTCATCTCTGACGCTCCCTGCTCTGTGTTCAGCTCTCTTTGACTCTTACAAACCAAAACATATTTTTAAAAAGGACAACTACAATTGTTACTCTTCCTTTTTAATAGATCCAGCACAAAGAGGTTGCTCATACCCCACAACAGTTCAAGCAAGACAATTCATGCTCTCTCAATGAAAACCAACCTCCATTAGGTGCCAAGGGGTAGTCTCTACAGGCTAGTAAACAAACAGATACAAAGCTCACAGAGTGTTTCTGGAAACTCTGCTGATGATTTAGCCTCCTGCATTCCTGATGACAGGGGCATAATTAATAGGATCTTAAGATTTAGAACCAGAAACTTAGAGATCATCTAGTCTGAGCCCTTTTTAGTCAGGAGCCCAAGGAAACTAAGACCAAAGTTCACCCAGATGGTGAGAGAACTATGATTTGATCCCAGATCTCCTGGCTCTCTGATCCCTTTCCATAATATAACTGGAGTCCTAGAAGTAGATTTTGAACTTAGAAGGATCCTTATAGGTCATTTAGTACAATCTTTACCCAAACAATAGAGTGTAAGGTCATGGAAGGGAGGAAGTATTTCATTTTTGTCTCTGTAGTCCCAGCACCTAGAACAGCATCTGGCACATAGAAGATACTTAATGCACCTACTACATCTATTTTGTTGAACAACAAATGATCAATTTCTGCTTGAAGCCCTCCATGAACAAGAAACTCATTGTCATCCAAAGAAGCATAGTTTATTTCCAGACATTTCTTCATTATGAGCAGTGTTCTAGCTGCTTGTAATTTCTGCTCCATCATTCTATAGACTGGGCCTACACAGAACCATTCTAATTCTAATAAATATAATGATAATCATGATGATGATAATAACTAGCATATAACTAACACTCTAGGATTTGCAATGAGTCTTGCAAATATTGTCATTTTATCCTTATAACTACCCTGGGAAATAAGTGCTATTATTATCCCCATTTTACAGATGAGGAAACAGCGGCTGAGTAAGCTTAAGCGACTTGCTCAGGGCATATAGGAGTGTCTGAGGTTGGACTTGAACTCCAGGTTGAGTCCTCCATCCACTGTTCAACTTGGTTGCATTGTTGGTAGATTGCTACCGTAATTCAGATAAGCGTAACAATTCAAAAGATCATATGTTTACAGAATCATAGATCTAAAGCTAGAAGAGACCTTAGAGACCATCTAATGCAAATGCAGAAAATGAGGATCAGGGACATTAATAATTTTACCTGTTGATGCAAGAGCAATAATTAGAGGCAGGATTTGAACCTAGGTTCTCGGACTTCAGGGCCAGTACTCATTCTAATGTACCATGTTCACTCCCTTATTCTATCTTTTCACTCCCTTATTATTTTCACATGGTGATACCCTGAACTTGAAAATAATTTCCCAAGTCAGGATGTCACTATAACTAAGACCAGTTACCTCTACTCTCCTTCTTTAGCCCTGAGGCTAAAACGTGGTGCTAGCTTCCTACCCTACCAATCTTGGAACACAGAAAAACATCCTAGGTATAATTTTTTTTTTTTGCTTTTGTAGGGGGGATTGGGGTTAAGTGACTTGCCCAAGGTCACACAGCTAGTCAGTGTTAAGTGTCTGAGGCCCGATTTAAACTCAGGTCTTCCTGACTCTATTCACTGCGCCACCTAGCCACCCCAGGTATAATTTAATAATGATAACTGACATTATAAAGTGCTTTAAGTTTTACAAAGAGCTTCACATACATTATTCCAGTTGAGCCTTACAAGATCACTATGAATACTAAAAATTCCCTATTTTACAGTTGACAAAACTGAGTCTCAAAGGAGTATTACATGATTTGTACATGGTTGTGCAACTAGTAAATGCTAGATTTGCACCCAGATCTTCCTGACTCCATGGTCAACACATAACTACCACAGTATAGTGACTATGCCATGCTGCCTTAGGGGGATAGGAGTAAGTCATAGTAGTAGTAGTAGTAGTAGCAGCGGCAGCAGCAGCAGCCACAGCAGGAGTAGCAACACCTACATTATTAGGTAAAAATGCTAATATTTCTTTTTCTTTGTTTTTTAAATATTTTTCCCCAATTACATGTAAAACAAATTTTAGCATTCTTTTTATTTTTTTAATTTTGAGTTCCAAATTCTCTCTATCCTTCTTCTCCACCTCCTCCCTGAGATGGTAAGCAATTGGATTTAGGTTATACATGTGCAAGCATGCAAAACATATTTCCATATTAGTTAGACCCCCCCCCAAAAAAAAAACATTAAAAAAATGAAGTGAAAAACAGTATACTTCAATCTGCATTCAGCCTCCTGGCTCAAAATGCTAATATTTCAATAACTTATTGGATTCACAATCTTAGCACAGTTTTTGATGAATGATGTTATTGATGTAAGAATTTCCTCCAGCAGTGTAAATCAAAACACTTCCATATCTCAGCTGGTGTGGCCCTAGTCCATATCTTCCACAGGCTAGCATAGAGTCTACTCTTTCTCCAGCTTCCCCTGCTGGGGCCTAGTATCCATCAGCACTTTAATATAATCTGTTGCTTTGTTACCCAAACATTTCTGGCAACCTGAATCTTGCCTCAGATGCATAGAGGCCAGGGGCTAGATGGAAGTAAATATAAATGTAAATTAAGGCAAAGATTCAAACTTCTGCCTAAAAGTTAAGAATTTTCCTTACTGAGGTCTTGGGAGTAATTATGATTGTACTTATAACTTTCTGTCTAAAATAAACTCCCCAAAGCTACAGAGAGAAGACCCACATGGACCTTAGGAACCATTATATTGCCCCAAGCTTAAAACAAGCTAATTCTTGTAACAGGATAATTCAAAGATAAAATATAAACTCCTTTGTTTAGTTTTTAAAGCCTTTCACAACCTGGTCCCAACCCATTTTTCCAGGCTCACTGTATGTTGCTCCCCACTCCTGCAAACTTCTCTGTTCCTTCTACCCATCATTCCATTTCTTTGATCCATCATTAGCCATCCCCCATGATAGTGCCCTCCCTGCCTGATTACCACGTATTTAACTACTTTGCATTTCTTTGTATTTATTCTCTTTATAATTATTCCATGTGCACTTCCAGTATACCCTGACGGAGTGAACTCCTAAAGGAGTGTTCCCTTCTTCGTTTTTGTATCCCTAGAACCTAGGATAGGGTCTGGCATATAGACTTAATAGCTTAATTAGTGCTTGCTGGTTCACTGGTTCTGTGACCTTAGAATAATAAATAATTGCTGCCCTACTTATTTCATTGTGTTGTGGGGAAATTATTTGGGTCGGTTAGTTTTTGCTTAACTATTTCTCTGAGTTTTAGGAGAGGATTCTCTAGAGGGCGTATATAAAGAAGTGACTAGAGTATGAGTGAACATCAATAAATAAGCAAATAAAACAGCTTTATAAACCATAAAGTACTATATATTCATTCCTAATACTACAGAAAAGTTGTGATCTACCTTTGGGGAAAGAACATCTACACGGGTGAAATCCCAGATCATTTAAACTATTAAAGTTTTAGTGACTATGGTAGAACTTTAGAGGCCATCAAGCCCAACATCTTTATTTTACAGTTCAGAAAACTGAGGCCAGGAAAGTGAAATGACTCGCCTAAGGTCTCACATCGTGACAAAGCAAGAGACCTAGGGCTATAACTAAGATCTCCTAGGTAGCTAGGTGATACAGTGGATACAGTGCTGGACCTACAGTCAGGGAGACCTGAGTTCAAATGTGACCTCAGACACTTACTAGTTGTAGAACCCTGGGTAAATCATTTAACCTGTCTTCCTCAATTGTAAAATGAGGATAATCATAGCACCAACCTCCGTGGGTTGTCGTGAGGATCAAATGAAATAATATCTATAAAGTACTGAGCCCAGGACCTGGCACATAGTACGCACTTAATAAATGCTTTGTCCTTCCTTCATGACCACCAGACCAATCCAATGCTTCTTCAAGATGATGCTTTCATCATAGGTGTGCAGAGGGCCTCTGAGGGTAACCGTCAATGAGACGGCTCCCTCAGCTGGTCCCAGCACACCCAGTGCACACATTATACATGCTATGGAATGTATGTGTGTATGTATGTATATATGTAAATAAAGAAATACATGCATATATTTCCATAACACCCTTGCAGGGAGGGGGAAGAAGTGTTAACATTATATGTTTCAAGGATGATGAAACTGCGACACAGCCCTTGGAAAGGGGTCTCATAATTCCTAGCCCAGGGATTTTCCCACCTTCTGGAGCATTCTAGGCAGACATCTCCCAAGCGGATTTTGGCCACTTGATTGGATGCATGTTGGAGGTTGGATTCATAATTCATCAAGTGTAAACTCCTCTACTGGAAGGGGAGCAGATGAGCCCAAAGATCTCTTCCGAGGACATAGGGAACTTCCACTAATTATACTCCCCCCATTCATGACAGAATATGGCAAAAATACTAAAAAGTGGCTAAAGTTACCTGTTACCTCTGCCCCTTGTGGGTAGTAGAAAAATGAGTTAATAATGGCTAGCATTCATAAATATTATCTCATTTTATCCCCACAACAACCTTGGGAAGTAGGCATTATTATTATCTTCATTTTACAGATGAGGAAACTGAGGCAGGCAGAGGTTAAGGGACTCATCCAGGGTTTCACACAGCTAGTAAGTATACAAGGCAGGATGTGAACTCACATCTTCCTGACTCCAGGTCCAATGCTGTACCCCCTGTGCCACCTAGCTGCCTTTAAGCAAACTCTACAATCAGATTCTTAAGGCTAAGATCAGTTCAAGGCTATAAGGAGTCTAATAGCCTCTGAAGCTAACCAGGCCAGTTTCCCTGTGTGCTAAACCATTGTTTGGGAGACCATATGGGAGGGAGCTTTACATACACCTGGTTAGGGGCAGCTAGGTGATACAGTGAATAGAGCACTGGCCCTGGAGTCAGGAGGACCTGAGTTCAAATTCGGCCTCAGACACTTAACACTTACTAGCTTTGTGACCTTGGGCAAGTCACTTAACCCCAACTGCCCTGCCTTTCTCCGTCTTTAATAGAATGGCTCCCCACTCTGTGATATTACATAGTGAACCATTCTATTTAAAAGGTCACAAAAAGTCGAACATGACTGAAGCAACTGAACAATAAAAATGAAGCTGTACTTACCCTGAAGTAACCCACAACATTCTAATAAGAGAGGTGTTCTTAACCTGGGGTCTGTGAATTTGTGTGTTGGTGTTGTTGTTTTTAATATGTTGATAGCTATAATATATAATTAGTTTCCTTTATAATCATCTGTATTTCATTTTATTCATTTAAAAACACTATTCTGAGAAGGGTTTCATCAGACTGCCAAAGAGGTCCAGGACACAAAAAATCTCAAGAATCCCTATAGTAGGGGGAGACAAAACATACAGAGAGTGTTAGCCAGGGAAGGGAATTTGGGTGTTTGTTGTTAGTGCCTCCAAATTCATGAGCTGGGACAGGGGAACCAAATGTTAAAAAGGCCTCACCAGAGCAATTGGGAGCTCATTCCAGGTTTATAGAATTACATTCACTCAAAGTGCCTTGAATGTAGGGGAGAATTTAGTGGGAAAGTTAGTAAGATCAGTTTTGGACATGTTGAGTTTAAGACATCTACTGAACATTCAGTTTGAGATGTCTGAAAGGCAGTTGGAGATGTGAGACTGGAGGTCAACAGAGAGCTTAGGGAAAGATAGGTATATTTGAGAATCATCAGCATAGAGATGATGATTAAATCCATGGGAGCTAATGGGATCACCAAGTGAAATAATTTAGAGGAAGAAGAAGAGGGCCCAATACTGAGCCTTGTGGGCCACCATGGACATAACCTGGGTAAGGATCCAGCAAAGGAGATTGAGGAGAAGTCAGATATATAAAAGAACCAAGAGATGATGCTGTCCTGAAAACCTAGAGAGAAGAGAATGTCAAGAGAGTAATCAAAAGTGTCAAAGGCTATGGAGAGGTCAAGAAGAATGAGGATTGAGAAAAGGTCACTGGGTCTGGCAACTTTGGTAACTTGGTAACCTTGGAGAGAACAGTTTCAGTTGAATGATGAGGTCAGAAGCTGGATTGGTAATGGGTTGAGGAGTGAAAGGAGATAAAATGAAAGCATCTATTGTAAAAGGACTTTTCAAACAGTTTAGCTACAAAGGGGAGGAGATATTAGGATGATAGTGGGGATAGAAAAATCAAGTGAGAGTGTTTTGAGGATGGATATATCTGTCCACAGTAGGGAATGTGCCAGTAGACAAGGAAAAACTGAAGATAAGTGAGGGTGGTGATGACAGAAGGGCCAATCTGCTGGAGGAGACAGGATGTAATGGGATCACTTGTGCAGGCACATAGAGGTTTGCCATGATAAGGAGTAGGGCCACCTTTTCATGTGAACCGAGGTGAAGGAGGAGATAGTGGCAGAAGTCATCTGTGTGATATGGAATGGGGAGGGAGCTCTTGGCAAATGGCCTCAATATTCAAAAGATGGTATTGGGCAGGAAAAAAAGAGAGGTCAAACGATCAAAGATTTGGAACAGTTGTCTCCACGGTCTTTTTGATAGTGTGTTCTGCATCCCCAGGTATGTGCTGGTTCTCCCTCACCTTCTGCTGCAGTCAGGGACTACATATCAGCAGCATAGCTGGTTCTGGTGTCCCTTGGCAGCAGAGATCCCGTCAATTTTCCCCTACTCAGATGTCTGACACCCCACCCCCACCACTGTCTGGGAAGTGAGAATTCCCAGGGCTTGTTTCAGCACATATAGCAGGTGTTTGCACTTCACTCAGGCTGAACCTCTTCCTGAGGTTTTTCTGTGTGTCTTCTCCAGTTGTCCCAGGAGGTCCACTGCTCTGCCCCAACTCTTGTTTATTTTTGCTACACTACATTCACCCTGAAATGCTATTTTACTTTGTTTGTGGAGGAAGTTTGAAGAGCTTGGAATTTTTCTGATCTACTCTGCCATTTTCCCAGAATCCTCTCTTTACCTCTAGGATTAAGTCTCATTTTATATTTATCCTTTAAAAATTTTTATCTTATGTACATAATTATTATTAGGGCAGCTAGGTGGCACAGTGGATAGAGGATAGCAGCAGTGGGGCAGGGATGCTACTGGCTATAGGCACTTATAGGAGAGTAGAGTTCTTAGTTTGGGTTCCAGGTCAGAGGGGAGAATGGAAGGTTATAACACTGGAGGGTCTTTAAGGAGCAAGGGCATTTCCAGCAGAGTGTGCTGGGGCGACCTGGCTGTGGCTTGGAGTGCCCAAATATGGTTAGGTTATAACTGTGGTGCAGATAAGAGATTAGGACTTTGCACACCTCAACAAGTCACCAGAGGGAAAAGGGAGGGGGGGAGTGTTGAGGACACAAACTCTATGGCTATTGTGGGGAGGGCTGGACAGATTCATCTTTCCACCCTATTACTGGGTGATCACACACACTCCTTACCCAGGACCAGGGACCCCTTGTGATAAGGCTATGGTCATCCAGAGGTTCTAGTCCTCACTTTGGAATCATTGTTCATTTGGAAATCTTCCTATAGTTCGCTTCCTATTCTCCTTTTTTAGGGAATAGCTAAAGCTCCTGCCTCTTTCCATGGAACCTTCCCAGACTGCTCCTCAGTAATCCCTCCTTCCTATTAACTCTTATTTGATTTACTCCATGATTGGCCTTTGTTTTCTTCTGTTTTACATTTTATACTGCTCTCTTTTAGTAGCAACTAGGTGTAGTAGAAAGAATGCTGATCTTGCAGTAGACATATCTGTATTCAAAATTTGGTTCAAATTTGCCGAGCCAGTCACTTGTCACCTCTCTCTGGACTCAACTTCTTCTGAAAAGGGTATGATAATACCAATACTTCCTATTCCTTGGGGTTGTTTAGAATCAGATTATAAACATAAAATTGTTCGGTTTTCTTTTAAAGAGCTAGTTCCATGTGTGTATTCTATCTTCTTAGCTAGACCATGAATTCTCTGAGAGGATGTTATCTTTGCAAGACACTGCGTCCTGTAACACTGTGCCTAGAACAGTACCAAATACAATGTCCAGAAGATGATGTATTCTTAACAGATGATTGTTGATTATCTGATGTATGACAATAGTTCAAGTTGTTTTCCTCACTAGAAATAAGTCCCCTAGAAAGAAATAAGACTTTGAAAACAGTTCAACAAAAGAATAAGAAGTGAATTTACTCACTAGTAAAAACTTTAGACTCTAGGCATCATTTTACTAATTAATATATGAATTTATCTTGCTCCATCTTTAGAGATTCCAAATGACTCAGAACCAGTAGAAATTTCTTCTTACCCTGCAGGCAGGGAAGCAGGTGGTGTAGAGTCTCTTGATCATTTGTTTTAATAGCTTATCCCTGGCAAATCTGACATCAGCTCTTCCTCAGCTTAAGTCTTGGGAGTTTGAAAACCCAACTTTCATTCCCCACTCTGACACTTCCTTGATGGATAACCCCGGGTAATTTGCTTCACCAATATGAACTTCAATTTCTTCATCTGTAAAATGGGTATATTACTTGCACTTACAATGATAGATAAATGTGAGTCATTATTACCATTTTTATTAATTCTCCTCTCACCCCATGAAGGTTACATCCCTGGAATCACTGAAAAAGGTTTAAACCAGCTAGACTAGGGGTTTTATATTTTAAAGGTGATACCATCTAGCTGCAGAAGTCTAGAAGAATAAAACTAAATATGTTAAAGTCAGTGGAGTTGAGGAAGATGAACAGATTTGTTGCTTTTTTTCTTGATCTTGACTGACTTCTTGATTGATTGGTTTGATTGAATTAAAATCTTGACTGATTTCTTCCTGATCTGTCTCTTCATTATCTAGTAGCCAATTCAAATGCACTTAAATTTTTACACATAGAAGGCAAAATCCAAAATCTAAGGAGAAATCTGTGTGTTCTTCCATTTGTCATTGTCCATGTGGTGGCTCTACCTGCCATTCAAGAGGAAATGGAATGTCACAGGGGAATAGCCAGCAGGCCAATCTGCCCATAAAGAAGAGTAAATGAAGGAAAGTAATATGAAAGATGATAGGAAAGGGGGCCATATCACCAAAGGCTGAGAAAGAGGGACTGGTGAAAGAAATTGTTCAGTCATTTTAGTCATGTTCAACTTTTTAAAACCCCATTTGGGTTTTTTTTTGCAGATATAATGGAGTGTTCATTTCCTTCTCCAGTTCATTTTACAGATGAGGAAACTGAGGCAAGTAGGGTTAAGTGACTTGCCCATGATCACACAGTTAGTGTCTGAGGCCAGATTTGAACTCATAAAGATGAGTCTCCCTGACTCCAGGCTTAGCACTCTGTCCACTGTGCCTTCCATGGTGAAAGAAGAGGAGATATTAAATAGACAATTGTTTCAGTAAGTCTCTTACTAGGGGCCGGCTAGGTGGTGCAGTGGTTTTTGCTGGCCCAAGAGTTGGGAGGACCTGAGTTTGGTTCTGGCCTCAGACACTTAACACCCACGCAAAAATACTAGACCACATAACCTTGAGCAAGTTACTTAACCCCAATTGCCCTCCAAAAGGCAAAAAAAAAAAAAAGTCTTTTCCTAGATTTTTTGTTAGAAGAGACTTCAAGAGCTCATCTGATACAGCCTGCTTGCTTTTGGTTAGGTAATGTATCCCCATTTTATTTTGTTAAGGTAAATTCTGACTAGCAGTATTATTAAACCATTAGGAAACAAGAACCTACAATGACCAATTTTTATGAAAGGAAGCAGTGTGATGTAGTGGAAACATCCTGGATTTAAAATCCCAGGACCTATGTTCAAGTCTATATGGAACATTGGACAAGTCACTTCTCTTTATGGCCTTATTCTCCTCATTTGTAGAATAAGGGGGATGAATAGTTGACCTCTGTGAAAAATTATTTCTAGACTCAGAACTTCACCCCCCCACCCCAGTCTTCTGATTCCAAGTTCTTCAGAAGGACATTAATGATCATGAGACTGCATTGAATCTCCTTATCCTGGCCAACAGAAACCTGAATTGATCTGATTCTACCAAGGCTTGGATGGAGACATATTCCCAAGAGTGGGGCTGGTATTTCCTCTGTCTGGATGGTGGGTGGTTATCAGCCCCTGTTGACCAAGATGGATTGATCTAAGTCACGTACTCAAGACCTTAATATAACCCATCTCCCAGTATTTTGATCAATCAGAGTTGGCTGGCATCCCTTGGAGACACCTACTCTTTGAAAGGCATATAACTCTGTACCCCCAAATCCCAAATGAGCCAACTCTGTTGGTCCCCATAAGGGGGAATTTTGTACTGAACTTCCATGCAATGTATGTCAAGGCAGCTTGAGAGAAGTAAAAACGTGGACCCAACCTACTCGTTTACCTCTTTCTTAGAACAAATTCTAGTTCACAATTAAAATTGGGGTTTGATACCTGTTGGGTCATACTAAACAGTATGAAAGCGTGGAAAGAGTACTTAGAAGAGCTGTGTTCAAATCTCACTTCTCTCCTTTAAGAGCAGGGACTGGGTTTTTGGGTTTTTTTGCCTTTATATATCCCCAGTGCTTAGCACAGCACCGGCATAGTAGGGACTTAATAAATGCTTACTGACTTGATTTAACCTCACCTGTAAAATGAGGGAGCTGAAGCAGCCTTTGAAGTCCTTTTCAGTTCTACATCAATGATCATTTGCGCTATAAATCCCAAGAGACTCTGTGATGCATATTCATACATTGCATGACTACAAATATATGATGTCTTCAGTATTGTATAATATGCCAAAGTAAATGCAAACTTACCTCAAATGCTACATGGCACTCCTGTTTGGGTTCTTAAAAGATCAACAAAAAAGTTGATGGAATACAAGTGTGTACATGTATGTGTGCATGTACATCCTGTGTCAGGAAAATCACACATATAATTACAGAAGCCCTCTTGAAAAGTATTAATCATAAAAACTGTATTTTGAAGTCAATATAGCTAAATAAATAATGTCGTTTGCTTTGACATCAAATACCTGAAAGACTGCTGAAGCAAAATAGGGGGAAATATAGGATAGCTGGGCTCATATTTTCAGGGATGAGTCAGATCAATAACCCTAAGAAAAATATATGATCATGCTTGCTCTGCCTTTAGCTTATGGCACTTGCTGACTTCAGTGGGCTTTATTAGATGGAGAAAATGCACAGAAAATGGTATCCGGACAACAGAAAAGAGAGGGAAGAACAAAGAGGAAGAAGACAAAGAGAGGCACACTCTCAAAATTTATAAATGGTTTCTAGATTTGCTTTTAAATTATCTTCAGTCTAAAGCCTTCTGAGAATAACGTGTTGAAGCCAGGGCTGTGCTTAACAACAAGCTGGAAGTGGGGGGATGTATATGATACACTTTTAAGTTTAATCTTCAATATTAACATTTTCTCTCTCACTTTAGGTTTAAACAATCAAAAAGAAATAAACCAAGTCCTGATTTGTAGCATTTGATGATTTCTAAAGTATAAGTGCTCACACTGAAAATTTAGCATATTTCAGGTTAAAGGCAACAATTGAAATAAAAGATGACCTAATGATGGTCCATGGTGGAGAACTTAGATTTAGGAAATCTTTGTAGAACTTACCAATCCTAAAAAAAAAAAAAAACCCTCTGAGTTGTCTCTTGCTTACAAATGGTCCAAGAGAAAATGCCTGTTCAATGACCAAGAAGGAAGGAAGAGAGGAAGGGAGGGAGGGCGAAAGAAAGGGAGGAAGGGAAGGGAGGAAGGAAAGAAGGAAAAGGAGGGTGGGAAGAAAAGGAAGAGAGGGAAGGAGGGAAAAAGGAAGGAAAGGGAATAGTGGTGGTGCCATTATGGTCTAGTACTTTGGAGTATTCCTCTCTTTATACAATTTTGTATTTTTACCTTCATGGAGAGGCAGTGTGTTACAGTGCAAGAATCACTGGACATGGAGGTCATCACAAGACTGCTTCAGCCCCATCTGTAGCACTAATTGCTGTGTAATCCTTAGATAAGTCATTTCATCTTTCTGGGTCTCACTTTTTCCATCAGTAAACTAGGAATAATATGCCTGCCCTATCTATCTCAAATGTAATAATGTGTAATGTGTAATAACGTAAGTTATTACATACTCCTTCGGTCTAACTTAAGTCTAACTTACATTTCCTTCATCATTAGAAGTGAACCACAGAGGTAAAACTAGACATTTTTACTACCACCATCTTCCCCACCCAAATCCAGGAGTGCAAACTTCAATAAACTGTGTACTTCTCCCATCTCTTCTCTGCCAAACCTCAAGATGAACTCTCCATTGAGGTCTTAACCATTGTCCATAGGACATTTTCCCATTATATAACTCTCCCAATTCTAAGACCCCATTTCTCTGCCTTTGGCATGGCTCCTTAACATTGGGGTAACTCTGGCTCCACTCCCATCACACCCTATACCTCCAGGTATATTCCCTTTGACCTGCTTCACAATTCCAACCCATTTCCCTACAGACCCAACATCTTACCCTGCAGTGCTGAGTGGCATATTCTATGAGGATTTCTGCATGATCTTTATGCTGTGGGGACCCTCAATCTATTACACAGAGCTCCTGAGGGATCTCTCTGCACAATAAGATTTCTCCCCATATTGAACACAAAGGTGCCATTCTCCTGGTCCGTCTCCCTTAATCGAAAGCTGAACTTCAGAAATGGCCACTTGTAGAAGGAACACAACAATACTGACGTGGAAAATTAGCACTGCTTCTCATGGTGATGATGCAGTCATGGCGAAAGATGTGTCCATACTGGAGACCCACAGATTTGGTCAGATAGTCTAACCAGGAAGGACAAAACAAGTCTTTCCCAAAGTTTTCCATCACCATAGATGCCATATTGGTTTTGGTTCCCTCTTATTCTCAGGATGCTTCCTCACAAAATCTCCTTCAACACCTATGTCAATGCAACAAACCATTAATTTGTAAGCTCCTTTGTCCTTTGATTCTTTTTAATCCCCATCCCTTAGTACAGTGCCTGGCACACTGTTGTTCAGCTGTTCCTGACTCTTCGTGACCCCATGAACCATAGCATGTCAGGTGCTTCTGTCCTCCTCTTGAAGTCTATCAAAGCTCATACTCGGGGCAGCTAGGTGATGCAGTGAATGCAGAGCACCGGCCCTGAAGTCAGGAGGACCCGAGTTCAAATGTGACCTCAGACACCTAATACAAAAACTAGCCGTGTGACCTTGGGCAAGTCACCTAACCCCAATTGCCCACCAAAACGCCAAAAAAAAACCCCTCATACTCATGGCTTCCATGACACCAACTATCCACCTCATCCTCTACTGGCCCCTTCTCTTTTTATGTTCAATCTTTCCCAGAATTACTCTTTACCACTGACTCCTGTTTTCTCATTATGTGGTCAAAGTATCTAAGTTTTAGCTTCAGTATTTGTCCTTCCAATGAAGTCAGAGTTAATTTCTTTAAGCATTGACTGATTTAATCTCCTTGCTGTCCAAAGGACTCTCAAAAGTTCTCCAGAACCACAATTCAAAAGCACCAATTCTGTGGCACTCAGCTTTCCTTATAGCTCAACTCTCAGAGCCATATATTGCTACTGAAAAAAACATAGCTTTAACTTGTTTAGACCTTCGTCAGCAAGGTGACATCTCTGCTTTTTAGTATGTTGTCCGGATTTTCCATAGCTTTCCTTCCAAAGAGCAAGTGTCTTTTAATTTCACGACTGCAGTTGCCATCTGCAATGATCTTGAGCCCAAGAATATAAAGTGACACTGCTTCCATTTCTTTCCCCTCTATTTGCCAGGAAGCAATGGAACCAGATGCCATGAGCTTGGTTTTTTTAACGTTAAGCTCCAAGCCAATTTTTATATTCTCCTCCTTCAACCTCATCAAGAGGCTTAATTCTTCAATTTTTGCTACCAAAGTGCTATCATCTACCTATCTGAGGTTGTTGGTATTTCCCCAGCAACCTTAATTCTGACCTTTGATTCAATTCAGCCTGGCATTTTACATGCCGTGTTCTGCATATAAGTTAAATAAATAAGATGACAAGATACAGTCTTGTCATACTCCTTTCCCAATATTTAACCAATCAGATGTTCCATGTTCAGTTCTAACTGTTGCTTCTTAACCTGTGTAAAAGTTCCTCAAGAAACAAGATGATCTGATACTCCCATTTCTTTGAGGACTTGCTACCTTTTGTTGTGACCCACACAGGCTTCAGTATAGTCAATAAAGCAGAAGTGCAAGGTTTTGTTTTTTTTTTTCTGGAACTCCCTTGCTTTCTCCATAACCCAGAAAATGCTGGTGATTTGCCCTGGCACACAGTAGATGCTTTATAATACTGACTAACAAATATTTAATAAATACCCACTATGTGCAAGGCAATGTGCCAAGACGGTGAAACTGGGCAGGGCCTCTTCTGGCTGCTTCTAAATTACTCAATGCTCTTTTTCAGATAAAAGGATCTATAAACCTCCCTCATATTC
This sequence comes from Petaurus breviceps papuanus, assembly GCF_028583685.1. NCBI lineage: Eukaryota > Metazoa > Chordata > Mammalia > Diprotodontia > Petauridae > Petaurus > Petaurus breviceps. The sequence continues at coordinate 3,380,123 of NW_027187367.1, forward strand.
CCAGTCCTCCCTGCTTAAGGTATTATTCTCCTTTCTCAGCCTCTGAGCCAGCTAAGAATCCATTTTTCTTCAGGTATTTTTCTAGTAGTTTGGCAGTTTCACTTCCCCAGGCTCCATCACTGAAAGAAAGTAAACACCTGGAAGGAGAAAGATAAATGGCATGACTGGAAGCAGAATTCTTTTTTAGAAATATTAACAAATACTGAGGCCTGCTATGTGCAAGACACTGACCTTAGAGCTAATGAGAATACAAAAGATGAAGCAAGACAGTCTATGCCCTCAATCCAATGGGAAGAGGGGAAGGGTCATAAGTTCAGAGATTTAGTGCTTGAAGGGACTTAATGTCCATCAAGTCCTACCTCCTCTTTTTTTTTTTTTTTTTTTTGCTTTTTGGAGGGCAGTTGGGGTTAAGTGACTTGCCCAAAGTCACACGGCTAGTTTTTGTGGTAAGTGTCTGAGGTCGGATTTGAACTCAGGTCCTCCTGACTCCAGGGCCAATGCTCTAGTCACTGCATCACCTAGCCACCCCCCACCTCCTCTTCTTAAAGAAGATGAAACTGAGACCCAGAAAAGTTAAGACTTGCCCAGGATCACACAACTAGTAAGTTTTTGAAGCACTGTTTGAACCTAGGTCTTCCTGACTCCAAGTCCAGTATCTTATCCAACATAAGACATGTATAAAAATAACTGTGACACAAGGCACAAAGTAATAAAGAGATCCAGACAAAAAGCTCTAAGAAATCAAAGAAAGGGAGACAAGCTATAGGGGGAAGCCACGGTCCAAAAAATTTCTGGAGATGGCATGTGAGCTCAAGAAATACATGGTAGCATTCCAGGTATGGGTGAGATAATGTTAGAATGCAAGAGAAGTGATGGCAGGAAGAGATCAGGAAACTGATAGCAGTCTACTTTATCTGGCACGCAAAATACATTAGGGGTAATAACATGAAATTAGTCTAGCCAAAAAATGAGTCGGAGGTAAAAACCAGAGGATCTTGTCAAAGTTAGGCTGGAACCTATGTATTCTTTCTCTAATGTGGAGCCACTGAAGATTTTCTAGCAAGGTAGTAAAACAATCAGATTAGAAATATTATTTTGGTAATTAACAAGGAGTGCCCTGAGTGCCCTAGTCTAATCTTGTGTCTTAGGCAGACTTCATAAAAACCATTCTTCTCCACCCCAACCCCACTTCACCATCAGAACACTACAATACATATAAATCAACTCGATAAATATTTCTCAAGAATCCCCTAAGTACATTATTTAAACTTTTCCTAAAGGAAATTTCTTTAGGAATCCATCACTCTTCTCTTTTTCCAAATCAGGAATTTAGCACTGGACATCAGTTATTCAACTTCTCAGACCTGGAATATGGCTACTGATCTTTTTTTTTCCTTTATTAGCCTGTTACTTTACTAAAGCAGCATATGATCTTGTATTTAGCTGTTTAAATTATCCTCTTCATTTTTTAAAAATCACCTTAGCTTCCTGCTCATAGAAGTTCCTTATCGGTCTCTGAACCCAGTGCAAACTCCTTAATGCAACAAATTAAATAACAAGACTTTACTGTGCTCTTACTACATGCCAGGCACTGTGCTAAACATTGGGAATAAAAAGAAAAGGAAAAAAATACAACAGTCCCTGCCCTGAAAGGCCTTATCTTCTATTGAGGGAGACAACACATACAATTTCCAAAGTGTCAATTCTCCTGCCAAAAATGAAAATTTAGCAATGGTCTTACACAGCACTGCCTACACATACAGTGTATCTCAATACATTTCAGGTGATGATGCAAACTGTGAGACTGAATCTGGCAAATCCAGGTTATTATTCTACCCTGCAAGGCCTAGCTAAGCCCAGGCACCCTGGGCCATTGCCAATTGTCTTGATTTTTGTCTTACCACTGGACCTCCGAGACTCTGGAAAGTGTGAGGCTAAGAACTTTGTGCAGTTCTGCCTCACTTACATTGAATTAACGTGCAAGTCAAGACATCACTCTCATGTCATTGGTCCTCTTCAAGAAGGAAGAACAAACAACAATAACATGTACATAATTACATAGGAAGCAAATATATGGTCATTTTGCAGGGGGGGTGCCATCTACCTCCTGGGGAAGGGACATTCAAGAAACGATTCATGTAAAAAAAATAAATTAAAATAAATTTAAAAAAAAATTTTTTAAAAGGGGCGGCTAGGAGGTGCAGTGAATAGAGCACCGGCCCTGGAGTCAGGAGGACCTGAGTTCAAATCCGGCCTCAGACACTTAACACAAAAACTAGCCATGTGAGCCTTGGGCAAGTCAATTAACCCCAATTGCCCTTCCCCCAAAAAATTAAAAACAAAAGAAAAGAAACGATTCATGTAGAAGGTATCCACTTGAGAAGTTTTGAAGTAAACAAGGCACCTATGCATCAAAGAAATAGAAGTGCATTCTTGGCATAGGAAACAGCCTGTACAAAGGTAGGGAAATGGGAGAATGAGTTTTGTGTGAGAACAGCAAGGCCAGTGTGATTAGACCAAAGAATGAAGGAGGGGGTACAATGTATACATCGGAAAAATAGGCTGGGGCTAGGCTGTTTAGGCCTTTATTAGCTAAAGAAGCATTTATAGTTGATCCTAAAAGTGAGACAGGGCCACTGGTATTTATTTGGGGTAGAGTGAGGGGATGGGAGGTCTTTTCACTGACCATTTCCTCACTCCCAACTCATTAGTCTTGCTTTCTCATTACAGCCTTTTTACTTGTGCCCAAGGTCATCCCTTCCCCATATTTCCTCATCTATTCCCACAATGTTTACTCCATTCCCAGTGTCTGTGCTTGGTGTCACCAAACCACATGGGACAAAGATAGCATCCATGCTCACTTTCAGTAATGTATTACCCAGTCATAACCCCTTTCCCAGACCAAGATTTGTGGCAATACACTCTTCTTCCCACCCCCACAATCTACAAATTTGCCTCCCTCTGATTCCCCAAGTTATCACCTGTACTTCTGGTATACCAGAAAAACTGAAGTACCAACCTATCATGTCACTTCTGGACAGGTAGCCATGACTTTTCTCATACTTCCTTGGTCTTCGAATGCCTGTTCTCCCCTTTTCCTAAATCAATTACTGTTTCTCCAGGTCTGGTGATTTAAATCCCTTCTCCCCATGGCACTGTTTTCCCCCTCATCTTTTTCTTTTCAGAAGAGAGCTGATGAGGCCACTTGGTAATTAACTTGTTTCTGTCAACTCACCAATTTCTGTTTCTCCAAGTGTTACCTCCCCAGGAAATTGTAAACACCTTCCCGTGGTAAACATGTGGCACTGAGCCTGGCAGACAAGGGGGCTGGTGTGTTGAAGGCTCCTACTCTGGGATTGGTTATGCCTGAGTCTTCTTCTCCAATGAGAAGACTAGGTTGTTGCCAGGCAGAAATGATGTATCAGGTTAGGTTGAGGAGTTAAAACCTGGGAAATTCCTGATGGGTATGAGTCACAAAATGAGACCTTTGCAGGGAAAAAAATTCTTCCTTGGGACAAACCATCCCAGATTCCGGATCCCCCTTCCTCCCAGAGTGCAGAAGCAATTCCTATATTTTCCTGTTACTGAGAAACCAATGAATTGAACAGCCTTTAGAATTCCAACTTAGAGGCCATGTAGTTCTATCTCTACAAAATGTACATGATAACACTATGACCTGGAAAGGGGAAGATCACAAGAAAGCAAAGAAAAAAATTTTTTTGATATGTAAATTAGCCAGAGCCAACATTAATAGAATCACAGGATGACTGCAGAGCTAAGAAGGGCCTTAACATATCTAATTCAGGCCTTGCATTTAGCAACTGAGGAAGCCAACCCAGAAGGAAATCCCTTGTTCAAGGTCACACAATAAATGAGCTCCAAATTTGGTACCCTGTCTAGTTGGGATTTGTCGGGCAGAGGCAAAAAAGTGATCCTAGGACCAAAGCTGTTAGGATCCTTAGAGGCCTAACCTCTTTTATTTTATAGAAAATTGAGGCCCCAAAGTCACACAGCTAATCAATGTCAAGAGAAGGGATGTGAATTCAGGTCTCCCTGACCTAACATCCTATGCACTATACTAGAGGTTCTTAAAACTTTTTGGTCTCAGGACCCAGATACACACTTAAACATCACTGGGCTCCAACCCCACCCCGCTCCAAGAGCCTTTGTTAATGTGGGTTATATCTATCAATATTTACCATATTAGAAACTAGCATTATGAAAAATTTTGACCTTTCAGACCCCCTAAAAGAGATCCCTAGGGGACCCCAGACCTCACTTTGAGAACCACTGTATTATACCATTGTGCATGTTGCAAAATACATAACATATTCCAAATCCCAACTGAAATTACTTTTTCATTACCCAGTTGATTTGACAAATATTTATTCAGTACTAGTTATGCAGTGTATCTAGCACTGTGGGATATGCAAAACATGGCCCTTGCCCTCCATAGCTTACAGTCTAGTTGGGGGAGGGGGGGTGGAATATGTACACAGGAAACAGTAATACAAGGTACTATCTGAGAAGTGCCACCACATGGTACATACAAGAAATCACATCAGGACAAAGGAAATGACAAAGTCACTGTGGGCAACAGAATTGAGAAAGACCTCTTGTAAGAGGTACGACTTGAGGTGGGCTCTCAAGGTCTTTGATAAGCAAAGGAAGGGGAAAAGGCATTCCAGGCCTGGGGGACTACTGAATGCATGAGTAATCAGTGACCCTGGTGTGTCAGCAGGGTGCGGAGACAATGACTAGAGTAATTTGGCAGGAGCAGAGTTTGTTTTGGATTGTTAGGTCATGATATTGGGTTGAATAAGCAGAAAATTGTGGAAGACTGAATGCTAGATTAAGGAGCCAGGATTTTTTTCCCCTAGGAGGTAGGTAGCCATTTTATTCCCTTCTCTTGCTATAGAGAGCTGGAGATCTGATTGTGGACCTCTGAGGCACCTTGGTATCTTTCCCCTACCCCTTCTTAGGGAGAAGGGAGGGATCTGGACTGAAACTGCATGAGAGGGAACAAGTGACAAAAAGTTAAGGCCTTGTTGGAGGAACTCAGAGTCAGGGCTGGAAAAGCACCAGAGACCAGGGGGACTTCTATATACAGGCAAGAACAGAGCACCTACTACAGTTCACTGGCCTTTGAGGTGAGGAGGGGTGCTAGACCCAGTCACAGGAATAAGAGACCCTGGGCTCAGTCACATACTCAAAAGAACAGATTCACAAAGGTGATTTATTGATCTTAATAATTTTCCCAAAGTCAAATGGGTCTATGTACACATCAGGACATCAGGACTTGAGGTCAATACCTTGACAACCATTAGGAACCTCATCTGCAAAGCCCTGGACCAATACAGAGTATGAATTCGGGTCAGGACCTCACTCAAGGGCTTCACAGAATCAATAAGTACTAAGAGAAATGGATCCCCACTGGCACCTGGGATCCATGGAGTCCCTTTCCTTCTTCAGACATCTTAGAGCCCATCAGTCTGAAAGAAACCCTAGGGGAGTTCCATTTTATTCCATACATCATATTTTCATTTATATTTTGAAGAAATTGTCTCTACTACAATGGAAGAAAGCTGACTGGGAGAGGTGGGGTTTGGAATGGAGGGATGAGAAGCAGCTAGCCAGACAAGGGTAGGTGATTATTATGGGAAAGGGGAGAAAGCATAGTACAGGAGACTAGAGAAATAGACTCTGCAAGACTCCTGGGTTTTATCATCAATATTACCTAGAACTCCAATGGCACTGGGAATGACTCTGGGGGAAGAGAAATTGAACAAGTGGAATTCATGGCTAGAGCCTTGGTGAAGTTTATCACCTCATGGAGAAGGGAGACCATCAGAAATGTCACAATTGGGACAGTTCAAGTTGTAGAACTAGCCTTGATGCAAGTCTACACAGGGGCCATGGAAACCAAGGACATAAGGATGGCAGTAGGCACAGAGACCCTCCTCTCTCCTACTCCTGCTATTCTGACCAGGAGGACACCCTCTTCATGTTCATTCCCAGGACTATTTGCCCTTGTGAAGGGGAATCAGAGCAGTGAAGGAAGTGAGGGGTCTAAGAGAGGATCTGGGTGTGTGTTTATGTCTCTCTCTCTTTCAGGGTTTCAGAATAAGACTTGTTCCTGGCCAATTTAGCCAAAAGAAGGGAACTAAACGCCTTGTAAAGGATGCTGAGAATGTGAAAATAAGTTCCTGTGATTCTGCATTGGTAAAGGTCACTGTACCCCCATCATAATCCAGAGCAATCCCTACTCTTCTGGGTCGCTGGGCAAGGAACAACTCTGCTTCAGGGTTGGTGTTAACCCATACACCAGCAGAGGACAGACGCAGAGCCCATACCCCATCCTCAGGGCTTAGGCGGAGCTCTCCCTTCTTCCTCACAGTGTCTCTGGCAATACCCACCAGACAGGACTCCTGAACAACATCATCCTCTTCCAAATCATCTTCATCTTCGTCTCCACCTGATTCATCATCCTCATCTGTCTCCCAGTCCTCCTCTCCTTCCCCATATCCATTTTCTTCTTCTTCTTCCTCCTCCTCTCCTTCTTCTTCTTCCTCTCCTTCCTCTTCCCCCCATCCTTCCCTCTCCACTACCACTTCCCAATAGACTTTGCCCCAGGTGAAGCCCTTACTACCTAGAACTGCAGGTTCAGGATCAAATTGTTGGGGGTGTTGGTATAGACTCTGATACATGTTGGTAAAGGACACACACTTCCAGTCCTCAGACAATATAAGGTATCCACTGGCTGTCTGAGGGTCCAAAGTGACGTTCACTGTGGAGACAAGGGGGAAAAGTAGTAGGGAAGGAAAGAAAATAAGGAGAGAGGTCTGGGAGTAGTAGTCCCACACGATTCAAGACCATACCAACAAGAACCCATCAAAAGAGTCAGAGACAGAGATGGCATCTGGCATCTAGCCTTGGGCCAAACCATCTCCCTTTTCCAGACATAATGATGCCATGAGGGCTATATGAAAGTTAGAAATGGGGAAAAAAAATTAGGAAGGGGGAGGAAGAGGAGACAAAGGTCTATGAGGAAAGAAGGGAACCTGAATAATTAGGTAATAATTAGGTAATAAAAGAATGCTGGGAGTGGGGGAAAATCAGGGTAGGGGAGAGCAAATTATGGTCTTTATGTTCCTTAAGAATCAGTAAAGAAGGTAGGGTTCACTGATCCCCTTTTCAGACATTTTCAATGGGAAGGATTTAGCTTAAACATGAATAATGGCTTACATTTGTGTAATATTTGCCATTCATATAGTCTTTTATGTATATAATGTCACTTGATGATATATGTAAGGACATTCTAACTGTTTGCCCCAGAAAGGGATTACTAAGACTGCTTGTGGGAGTTGTGTGTGAGAAAAATTTTCCTTATTTGAGGACATCCTGGATACTCACCTGTCTTATATTCCAGGACTCTCAGCAGCTTCCCTAGTGGAGAAGAAAGAGGCAATGATGAGACTCTGACCCAGAAACTGGAGAACAAGGGAAGAACGAAGGTGGGGGAGGGAGAGGTTCTGCAGCAGTTACAGAGCACTTAAAATGGCATAGCCCAGGGACCACCAAAGAAAGGCAGGAAAGGACAAGAAGACATCCTGAGTCTGAAGATGCCAAAGAAGCTATGATAAGAATCAACCATCAGTCAAGTATTTGGGGGAAGGAATACTATGTAAATGCACTGCACTCCCAACCTTTACCTTGAAATTCCCTCAGGCCTTTCCGCAAGGAATGAAGCTTATCAGAGAATTCTCCAGTTCTTTTTTTAACAGCTGGAGCAATGGGTTTCCCACTCCAGAACTTCTTCCGGGGATACCTACAAACAGGATGAACATGAAACAAGTCATGCCCCAGCTGGGGGAACTTCCGGAGGGCTGGGGCATAACGCCTCACATCTGGAGAAGCTTCTGACCAAGCTGTCAGAAAGGGCAAGGCCAAATTTCTGCTTTGTGTGGCTCAGGGTCCAGGGAGATGAGATGGCTGTCAAGGGCTTCTCAGTGCTGGAAGACTCTTCTTGGTTCCCACTCCACCAAGAACAAAGTCACAGACATGGGACATCAGAGTAATGGCCTCCCCTGCACCATCCACACTCTCACTGTGGCATTTCAAAAGCTTGTGGTTAGACAAGTGGCAAACGAAAATGAATCAAAGACATAGGAAGGATATGGGCACAGGGGAATGAAAAATAGGTTCTTTTACCTGTTTAGGAAGTCTCTGGTGTCCTAAAAAGGAAGGAGACACACAATGAGAGTTAACTAATTGATAAAGGGGAGAGGTAACCCATGGTTAAAGGAGCAGCCATTTAAAAATAGGGAAATAGGGACAATTCACTGGGAGATTACTCTAATCAGTCAGCATTCATTACTATCAGAATAGAAGAGTTATGAAACAATCACTGACAACAGTATTGTATATCAAAATTTAGAAAATTCTTGGCTAGGAATTATCAAATTGCAAACTTCATGGCAAAGATGGCTTTGGATTTGAATTTGAGTGGTTGGTCATAGCCAAAAAATGATTTCTCATCCATTCAGTGGCTTTCTTGTTCCATTCTCTCTCAGTCATCAGTAAATTTTGTTCTTGTTTAGTCATTTTTTAGTCGTGTCTGACTCTTCATAATCTCACTTGGGGTTTTCTTGGCAAAGATACTAGAGTGGCTTGCCATTTCCTTTTCCAGATAAGATGAGGAAACTGGAGCAAACAGGGTTAAGTGACTTGCCTAGGGTCACACAGCTAGCAAATGTCTGAGGCCAAATTTGAACTCAGGTCTTCCAGTCTTCAGGCCCAGTGAAAAGCTCTATCTAAATCACCACCTTGTGATCCCTATCAGCAAACTAATCCTAGCTAAGGCATTAGCTGATAATAAGAGTTAATAAGATCCCTGAGATATAAGACATTCCATGAATCTCCATGAATGTTGTTTTGCTTATACTAATGAGTAAGAACCTTATTGTAAAACTACACATTGTAGTGTTGCAGTTGTATTGCTAAAATGAGTTTCCTCATCCAAAGGCTCCCTACACCAATAAAATCAGAGGTCCAGTCCCTATTCCTTGGCTGTAGTTTCAGCTCATGTCCTTCTACTCTACAGTCTGTAGTCTTGAAAACCAGCTGATCACACCCTTTATAGTCTGCTCAGAGGCAGAAACACAATGAGCTAGTTTTTCCATCAACTTTTTCTTCTCCCGACTAAATTATCCTTGTCCCTTCCTCTTTCCCCCTTTTTCATACCCCTAGCCCTCTATTTCATTTCTCCATCTCACTTCTAGCCTGGCTTCCTTTTCTCTAGAAAAGGAAGTGAGGGGTCATAAAAGCATCCTAACTCCTCAAAGTGCCTACTGAGTCAATTTCCTACTCCTCTGCCTGACATCCAGGGCCCTCAACAATTTGGTGCCACCCTACCTTTCTGGCTTTTTCTCATAGCCTCAGCATACTCTAGATTCTAACCAAAGGGTTTTACTCTACTCCTTGAATGGCCCATGCATTCTTCCATTTCCTACATTTTGCTCATGTTGTTAGTTCCCCATGACTGAAACAGCCTGCCTCACCCTCTTAGCTCCTTGAATTTCTATTTCCTTGTTTCTTTTTGCTTTTTTGGAGGGGGGAAGGCAAGGCAACTGGGGTTAAGTGACTTGCCCAAGGTCACACTGCTAGTAAGTGTCATGTGTCTTGAGGATGTATTTGTACTCAGGTCCTCCTGAATCCAGGGCCAGTGCTTTATTCACTGTACCACCTAGCTGCCCCTCTATTTCCTCTTTAAATGAATATCACCTCCTCCTCCATGAAACCTTTCATGAACCCATTCTCTCAGTTCCTGAAGCTTAAAAATAATAAAGTGAAAATAATGGCCAAAAGATGCAGGGGACCTTCCTAATGTTGGGGGAAGATGATACTCACATTCCTACAACAACTTTTGCTTTTTTATTTTCAGATTAATAGCTTACTGGTTTTCTAAAATATTATGCAAAGAGACTCTAAAACAGAGATTTTTGACACTTTTTTTTGGCAAATCTTTAACTTGTTGATGAATAATTATGATGTTAAGTTTCCATGACAGACACATACATACATCTATCTATTCCAAGTAAACTGTTTAAACTCATGGGAACTGCCTATGATTTCCTAAAACAAAGAGCATAGTAAAGCAATGCCTATAATATTTTAGTTACATAAAATAAAAACTCTCTCCCGGCAAGGTAACACCAGTGCAGCTTCTTAACATAGGAACATGTCAACTTATCTGGTAATGACTGACAAAGGGTCAAAGGTAGACTCCTTGACTATTGGGTAAAGACCTAGTTTTCCACTGATCACAAATGAACAATTTTGGTACAATGATACATACAAGTGTACCCTGTAACTGTAATCAGAATGGAGCAAGTTTTTACAGAAGTGACTGACTACTACAGCCACTAATTCACTGTAATTCACATACATACATACCTTGGAGATAAAGCAGATATTACTCACCCATTTTACAAATGGGGGAAACTGAGGTCCAAAAAGCTTAAAAAGATTTTCCAAAGGTCATAGCCAAAAATAGGTATCAGGCAGAACAAGTTATGGCCCAGAGTCTTGTCAATGATAACAATAATACCACCTTACATTTGTATATAATGATGTTTATATTCCTTATTTCATTTGCTCCTTACTACAAAAACCTTATTATCCTTACTTTATATATGAGGAGACTATGGCCCAGAAAAATGGAAAAATAAGGACTTGAATCTAGAACTCTTGACTCCTGGTCAAGCATTATTTCCATCAGAACAGACTCTCATGGAACTGATGGGATTGCTTTTCTTTAAAGAGTCTCTCACCTGCATGAGCTCTGCTGCTGGCTGCTGGGCCTTCTCCTCCAGTTCTGAGATCACAGTCCCTAGTCTGGTGAGCTCCCCAGAGGCCCTGAGGTTGTATTTCTCTCTCCCTTCAACAATCTCCCGTTCCAGTCCCTCAAGTCGCTCCAGGAGATGCTGCTCTCGTTCTCTCAGGAACTGATGCCCCTGGGCAAACTCTGAGGCAATGTTCTGCCTCTCCATCTGGAGTTTGGTCTACAGTGGATGAAGACACATACAAAGACACTGAGATAACATAAATAAGAATGCCTTCCTGAAGATCATAGGATAAGAAATTTAGAGCTAGAAGTAATCTTTTACATCAAGCCCAATCCTCTGATTTTGCAGATGAGGAAACTGAGGTCCAAACAAGTTATATAACTTGCTTTGTTGTCACAGTTAGTGTCAGATGCAGGATTTGAACTCAGATCTTCCTGACCCAAAGTCCAACATTCTCACCATTATACCACATTACCCCACCAAGCATTCACCAGGTCCTGGAAAAAAACTCAGCACATTTCATGAGACCCTTTGTGCTTAGCTTAGTATTTTGCTACTTCTGTCCTTACAATGGTTCAAGACTTACTCACTTCCTTTCTCCTTATCCCAATTCAACAGAGGCAGTAATAGAAAAAGGACCAATTCTGGCATGGGAAGATACAGGTTCGAATTCCATCTCTGCCACTTACTATCTATATGACCTCAGACATTTTTCAACTTCTCAATGCCTCAGTTTCTTACTTATTAAATGAATGGATGGGATTAGATGATCTTTTACTTTTATTTTTTTTTTTTTGCTTTTTGGAGGGCAGTCGGGGTTAAGTGACTTACCCAAGGTCACACGGCTAGTTTTTTTTTGTTGTTTTGTTTTTGTTTTGGGCAGGGAGTGGGGGGAGCGGTTTGTGTTAAGTGTCTGAGTCAAATTTGAACTCGGGTCCTCCTGACTCCAGGGCCAGTGCGCTATTCAGTGCACTACCCCGAATTAGATGATCTTTAAAGGCCCTGAAGTCCATGAATCACAAAACATCAGAGGTGAAGGGGACCTTATGTAATCTCACCTAGGTATTATTATGCTATTAGACAGATAAGAAAACTGAAATCCAAAACTTGCCTAAAGTCAAGTAATACAGTGATCAGCAGAAAAGCCAAACCTAGAATTTATGTTGCCTGACTCCCGAGTCCAATGCACTTTCCACTAAAATTTTAGTTCACTACTCTAGCCCAACTAATACTCTCCTTGACTTAGATGACTAGCTCATAGTCATTGCACACTGGCTGCCACTGAGGATGCTCTCAAGAACACCTTCCTTTAACTCAGTCCATGCCAATCTCCTTTCTAAGCAGTCTGTCTTGATTCATCCCACTCAGGTTTGGTCACAATCTCCTTTTTATTCCTTCCTTCATCATATCTGGCCTATCTGACTAAATTCCCATGCCTGGAATTCTTTTCCCTCCTCTTTTCCATCTCCTGGCTTCAGCTTGGTTTCTTTCAGGTCTAAAGTCCCACGTTTTGCAAGAAGCCTATCCCAATCTCTCTTGATGCTAGTACCTTCCCTCTGTTGATTGTCATCAATTTGGCCTGTCAATATCTTATTTGTACATAGCTGTCTTTACACTGTCTCCTCCATTGGCCTGTGAGCTTTTTGAGAGCAGAGACTGTCTTTTGTCTTTCCTGTATCCCCAGAACTTGACTTGATAGTATGTACTTAATAAATGCAAGCTGACTGACTGAACATACTAACCAAATTCATCTTTTCCTTCCTTTTCTTCTCAAATATTTATTATTTTATGTATATTAATCAAATGTTTATTATATCCTCTCAGCAGAAACCCAATGAATGTGCCTAAATGTTTGGCCTGAAGACTTCACTTACCAGCAGGTGCTGAATCTCAGTTTCCCCCTTCATTTGAAAGCTCTGAACCCTCTCTTTGTCTCTCCTTAGGGTGCCCAGGTGACTCAGGATTTTTTCCTATGGAAAAAAGCAGATAAAAGGACAGTTGGGATCTAATTTGAGACCTTGGGCAGGGCTAGACTAGACTACCAAATTATTCTCACTCCAGACTGCCTGAGTTATTTATGGCAGGGGTCCCCAATTCTAATTTGCTCAAATTCTCAGGGGCAGATACACTTTCTCATCACCCTCCAGAAGGAGGTTTGTGATCTCCCTTCTGGCTAGAAGTTAACTGAGTTAGGGACCACCAAGGCTTACCCGGTGGGGCTGGGCAGCCTTCTCAATGAGGATGGCCGTATGGTACTTGTGTTCCCTGGACTCCCGGCACATCACACAAAGGAACCGCCCATCATCCTCACAGTAATAGTGTAGCTTCTCCTTGTGCCGTTCACACTGCATCATTGTCATTGGCTCAGGTCGCTTCTCCTTGGCTTCTCTCCCCTTTTCCACATTGAGTCTCTCAATATTCTGCACAAGGCTGGCCAGCTGCCAAACTGGCCGAATATTATCCTTTTTAAATGTTTTTTTACAGAGTGGACATGATGGGCGGCCCCCTGGGGGTGCTCGGATATCTATGACACAGCCTCGGCAGAAGACATGGCCACAGTCGATGGTCACTGGGTCCCTCAGGTAGTCAAGGCAGATGGAGCATGTCACCTCCTCTTCCAAGGTTCTCAAGGGGGCAGAGGCAGCCATAGTGCCTGATCCACAGGAATGATCTCTGCTCAATGGGTGGGCTCCTTTTTTCCTGTATACCAGAGGATAGAATCAAGAGTATGCATGGGAACTTATTATAGTGGCAAAGACCTACAGGTAGAAAAAGTGGGCGCACAGTGAACAGGGAAAAGCTAAACAAATGGTCATACAGGAATGTAATAAAATATTTTTTGTCATAAGAAATTAAAAATATGAGAAATTCTGAAAAATATGATTAGACTTGTATGAACCAATGAAGGATGAAATAAGAACCAAGAAAACAATAAATGTTGTATTATAACGACCAAACTTGGCCCAAGAAGAGATGAGGAAATGTAACTTTCATCTGGAGATATGAGGGAATATGGAATGCTGTATAAGTTGTCAAAAGGTTTTGTTCACCTGTTGTTTTTTTCTCCTTTACTGTAATAAAGGGATTTGGAATTGGGTAAGAAAAAGAGAGATATGTTTGGAAATAACTGTGATATAAAAATGAAAGTGTTATATTTTAAAATTAGGGTTAACTGAGAGACAAAGTTCAAAGCATGATCAATTTATTAGTTAGACTAACAGTAATCAGTAAATTGGGTCAATGGCCTATGTCAAAGACCAAAGACCACAAGACAGGGTTTACTAGCCTTCATGTAGTTTTGAGAAGTAAAAGACAACAAAGAACAGGGAGCATCACAGACAGAAAAACAGTATGATTGGTTATAAAGTCCAAAGTATCATAGTCAACAAAAATAACGTGATGGACTAAACATTTGGAGCTAGCAACAACCCCTCCTTCAATCCTGCCATCAGGAAAAGTTGATTGAAAGGGTCTATCTGCTCATTAACTTAACAGAGATTACAGACTTCTTGGCTCCCACCTTCACTCTGTAAGGATAAGGCCTGTTAGTAGGATAACAGATCTTCTTTAATTATACATTGGGGTGCAAAGTTTGTAAGTTAGATAACAGGCCTCCCTTAAAGATACCTAGAGATAATATGTATTTCCTGGAAGAGATGTCAATAGCTGTCCTGGGATTCCACCAAGACAGCTTAAGAGTCTATAAGATAACAAGTTTCTTCTAACCAAAGTGACTAGAGGGAAACTGAACTTTTAAACCTTAACTCAGAATTGAAGGCTGAACTTTTAAACCTATGGATATATGAACTAATTAAGAGACAAAGAGACTTGGTATAGAGTACAGTTATACAAAATATAGAAATGGCTTGATTACAGAATAAAATCATTTTCAATTTTACAAAAGTTATCAATAATTTACTTAAATTAATAAAACAATTCAAAAGACCACAGGAGTAAAAGGTATCTGTCACACTCAAAGGCACCTACTTCAAACAATGACAAAAGGAAATATTCAATCAACAGATATATACTGAGTGACTTCAGGGTAAACTATAGGATAAGATGTAGAACAGTGTCTTGTACATTTAATAAATGCTTATTATACATACTGAGCAATTAAGAGAACAACTATGTGCTAGATTATGCACAATCAGGAAGAGTTTCAGGGATTCAGAAAACAGAATGAACACTTTAAGCAGCTATAGTTTTATAGTGAAGACTAACAAGTCTCCATAGAAGTCTAGGAAAACGCCATAGATAGCCTAGGATCTAAATTGGGTCTTAAAGGCCAGGAAGATTAAAATAGGAAGAAAACATGGGGAAGGAAATCTTGCTCCCAACACTTCACTCAATATGTATTCATGAAATAAACTTAAGTACTGTGTGTGAAACACTTATTATCTACATGACTGACTCTAAGTAGACATTTTATTTTTGTCCAGATCCATGTAGAAACTCCCAGTAAGAAAACTTTCCTTATGTACTTTAATCTATTGTTGTTCAGTTTTATCTATTTGTGATCCCATTTGGGATTTTCTTGGCAAAGGTACTGGAGTAGTTTGCCATTGCCTTCTCTAGTTCATTTTACAAATGAGGAAACTGAGGCAAATAGGATTAAGTGACTTGCCCAGGGTCACACAGATGAGTCTTCCTAACTCCTGGCTTGGCACTCTATCCACTGCCAGCACCTAGCTGCCTCTCCCTCACCCACATTAGACAATGATAATATGTTTTAAAAGGTCTCATGACAAATATGTATTATTAAATACAACAAATTCCCTCATTGGCCATGTCCAAAAATGTACGTTTATTCCTTCATCTTAAGTCCACTCCCGGTCTGGCAGAAGGCAGACAACACATATTTGATCTTCTGTCCTTTGAAATCCTAATTTGTCATTGCATAGATCATACTTCTTTCAAAGTTGTCTGTGTCACTGTCATTGTATAAATGCCTCTCCTAGTTCTGTTTACTTCATTCTGCATCAATTCACACAGGTTTTCCAAGTTTCTTCTGAGATTATTCATCATTTCACACCCCATCATATTCCATTACATTCATATATCATAATTTGTTTAGTCACTGCTCAGTAGGCAAGCACCCCACTAGTATCCAGTATTTTGCTACTATGAAAGGTGATGCTATAAATATTTTTGTACAGATAGGTCCTTTTCCTTTTCCTGGTCTCTTTGGTATGCCTGATAGTGTTATTACTGGGACAAAGTTTAGTAACTTTGGGGTCATAAATTCCAAATTCCTCTAGAGAACGGACGGAACAATTCACAGTTCTACCAAAAGTACATTAGCATGTCTGCTTTCCCAGGAGGCCTTCCAACATTTGTCAGTATCTTCTTTTGTCATCTTTGCTAATCTAATGGGAGTGAAGTAGAACTTCAGAGATGCATTAATTTGTATTTCACAAATTACTGCAAATTATCAATGCTAGTATCATGTAAATTAATTATAATTATTATTGCAAATCATTAATTACTAATAATTTGGAACATTTTTTCAACAGCTTTGATTTCTTCCTCTGAAAATTGCTTGTTCTTATCCTTTCACCATTTATCTACTGGGAAATGGCTCTCAAGTCTTATGGATTTGAATTAGTCCCTTATATAGACATTACCTTGAGTTAAGTTTTAACAACTTAAAATAGTTCATATGTTGAATCTGAGACCTTTCTCAGTGACACTCGCTAGAAACTTTTTTCCTCTGCTACTTGTTTTCCTTCCAATTTCTACTACATTGATTTTATCTGTGCAAAAACTTTAATTATAGTCAGAATTCTCCATTTTATGTTTTTAGATAACAGATCATTTTCCAATACGACAAACTGAATCCCACATACAAAAACCAAATGACTCTAACAACATAGGCAAAATTCCATAGCCACAGGTCCCAAACTCTAGTAAGAAAAGTACACTTTATCCTCTCCTCTCTGGAACTATAATTGTCCATTGCAATTAATCCAAGTTCAGCTTCCTTTTAATGTTGTTTCTGTTTAGATCATTTTTGCCATTGTATATATAACTCCCTTAGTTTTGTTTCTTTTCTGTGAGTCAGTTCATTACAAATGTTCCAGTGTGTCTCTAATTCCTCATAATTGTCATTTCATCAGTAATTTTGCATTACATTCATACTCCATCACTGGTTCGGTCACTCCCCCAATCAACAGGCACTTGCTTTGTTCCCAGTTTTTTACTACCACAAAGAGTGTTGGCTAGGAATATCTTTGTATATATGGGGATCGTTCTGTCATTGACCTCCTTGGCACGTAAGTCCAGTAGTAGAATCACTAGGTGACTTTTCTCATGAGTGACATAATTTTAAATTGTATTTCTGGTGTTTGTACCAATTCATAAGCTCAACCAACAGAAATATTAAAGTGTCTGAGTTCCCACACTCCCTCTAACACTGAATGCTCCATTATGATGGATGGACGGGAGGTAAAAACCTAAAAGGTATTTTAATTTGCATTTTCTTATTATCGGTGATTTGGGGGTTTTTTTCATATGGTTGTTGACCATTTTTATTTCTTCTTCTGAAAACTGTTCATATCCTTTGACTGTTTATCTATTGGGGAATGGAATTTAGTGTTTCAATTCCTTATATATCTTGGCTATCAGACTCTGTGCTGAGTAGTTTTTCAGTCATGTCTGACTCTGTGATCCCATTTGGGGTTTTCTGGGCAAAGATACTTGAGTGGTTTGCCATTTCCTTCTCCAATTCATTTTGCAGATGCAGAAACTGAGGCAACGGGGTTAAGTGATTTGCCCAAGGTCACACAGCTAGTAAATGTCTGAAGATAGATCTGAGGGGTGACTAGGTAGTTCAGTGAATATAGCATCAGCCCTGGAGTCAGGAGGACCTGAGTTCAAATCCAGATTCAAACTTAACACTTACTAGCCATGTGACCTAAGTCACTTAACCCCAATTGCCCTGCCCTCCCCGCCCCCCAAAAAAGCATAAAAAAGATAGATTTGAACTCAAGAAGACGAGTCTTCCTCCCATCAGACTTTAATATATGAATTTGATACAAAGCTTCACTGCCCCAGCTGACAGCTTCTCTTCTTATACCAGCTACATTGATATTGTTTGTACAAAAGCTTTTCAATTTTATCTAATCCAAATTCTCTATTTTCTCTTTTATGATCTTCTCTAATAGGCTATCACTGTAGTGAGGATGAAAGCAATTCAGACATGGAATTTGGAAAACCAAAAAGTTTTTTGACACAAAACTAGAATTATGCTTAATCAATGGAATCAGACTGATTTCTTAATAAGGTCTGCTATGATTTACTCAACTTAATCAAACTAGCTTGTATTAATAAGTTGTTAGAGCTTTACTTCCCCATTCCTATGAACTCACTGTTTTGTAAGACCTCCTCTTCTTTCTGTGTGAGTTAAAGTTCTTTTAATTAGTGTGATTTAATTCCACATTTTGACTCAAAGAAACATACAAACTTTCCACATTAATGCTAAACTAAGAAACTGATGTAGTCCATAGCCTTTATTAATCAATAAACTTCTGTAATGCCTAGCCAATCAAAATCCCCATTCCCAGAACCACAATTTCCCTATTCTTGTCCTTATAAGGTGCCTAAGGTCTGTTAAGCTACTTTGTGGTAAACTGATACAATTTATGGTTAGCAAACTCTGCACCAACTAATCAGAAATCAAGGAACACCTAGGTTACTCAAGATTTTGTAATTTGCTCTAGTTCCTCTTTACTGACTATAAGAAAGCTCTGTAAACCCTCCAGTGTCCTTGGCTACTAAGGAGTCTTGGACCCCATTTACAAGCAAAACTAGTTTTGCTAATGAACTGATTATGCTTGGAACTTTGATGCCTTAATTTCTTGTTATCAGAGATTTCCTCCATGACAAACCCTTGATTCATTCAAGTCATGATTCTTATACATATGTTATGTAACCAGATGCATGTCACTTGATCCCTCACTGGTCCCAAAATGTTCTTGGATTTATCGAATACTATTTGCTTCCGGTTTTGCTTATCTAGTCTGTTCCACTGATACAGTTTTCTAACTAGCATTACATAGTTTAATTTCAAGTCTATTAAACCTTACAACTACACCAAGGATTTTGGGACACCCAAAATGAAATTTGGTAGTGCTAGGCCCAGTACATCCTTATTTTCATAATTTCTCTTGAGTTGTAGGTTTTTTGTCCCTATAAATGATCTTGTTATTTTAGGCAGTATCATTTTTTATGTTATATATTATATTATATTTACATTATGTTAGTGGGGCACAAAACTATGACCAACCCACATTTCTCCAATGTTTAAGTCTTCCTTTATTTCTTTAAAGAGTATTTAGGACTTATATTTATAAAAAGTTCTATGATTCTGATACCCAAATTATTAGCACCTAAACATTTCATGCATTTTGTAGTAATTCTGAATGGATTTTAGCAGCATAATGTAATGGAGAGCGCTGACCTTTAAGCCAGGAAGACCTGGTGGTCAAACGGCTACCTCTGACATATACTGGCTGTGTGACCCTGGACAAATCACGCAACCTCTTACTGCTCTAGGCAAGTACCCAGGGCTATAAATTGTTGAGAAGGTGCCAGTCTGCATAGGGGGACAAGGCATCCTCCCGTGGGAAGTTTACTGTATTCACAGAATCACAAGTTAAACCTCTATCCCTATCTCTTTAAATAGACTTCTTTCTGTCAAATACAAACACAGAGAAAGAGAAAATTCACCCAAAATAACTACAAAATGCATTAGTTTTCTGGTTATTTACCTACCAAGTTACTTACTGACCAACTCCTCTTTAACAATGTGGGAAGTACCCCTAAGTCAGCTGTTGATACAGTTAGACTTGTCAGAGAAAAAAGCTAGAATTTTAAGAAAATAATGTTATACAATTGAAACAATCCTAAACTATTTAAACGTGGCAGGCAAGCCAGGCTAGAAGAATTAGTGAGGCATCCTGAGGGTAAGTCAGGAGGCAACATATGCCATGGTAAAGTCAAACCTTCACTATCACCTTGACCATCATCTCCTCTCAGACCCTGATGGATAAAGCCTAGTAGGACCCTGGACCCAAAAGCTCTGGGAATAGTGACATTAAACAAAAGGCATTAACATGTGCTTTGCCACTACACCCTAAGGACCACAGGACTTTTCCATCTGACTTGGGGCTGAAATGTTCCATATTTTATTTCTCCCATAAGAATGTGAGCTCCTGGGGCGGCTAGGTGGTGCAGTGAATACAGCACGGGCCCTGGAGTTGGGAGGACCTGAATTCAAATCCGGCCTTAGACACTTAACACAAAAACTAGCTGTATGACTTTGGGCAAGTCACTTAATCCCAACTGCCCTCCAAAAAGCTTAAAAAAGAAAAAAGAATGTGAGCTCCTTTTCTGTGTATCCCCAGCACTTACCACAATGATTTGAACATATAAAGTGTTTAAATGCTCTCTTTCTTTCATTCATTCATTCTTTTGTATTATTTTATCTCATTATTTAGCATCACCATCTCTATTTGTGTGTCTTTCACATTTATCTTACTGATTACAATATTCATAGCAATTATGGTCTTCAAGGGTTATATTTAACACTACTGCCTTATTGAATTTACTAATAATTTGTTTTTTTTCCTAAACAAGTCAAATCTTGTAAAGGTGCTATCTAGTGCAGAAAAATATCTTCCTTACAACTCCTGTTCAGAAAGTCTGTCATCTCTATTTTTCCCAAAATTTGCTTAGATCTTTAACTTCTTTCCTGTTTATCTTTCCATTAGATTTGATTAAGTCAGACATCTTCAACAATTATTAATTATCTAGGTCTTCCCATAATTTCATTAACTTATCCTTTAAGTACTTAGGTGCTATCCTAAGTACTTTGGTGCAGATATTTAATACTGATAGTTTCTTTACATATGATGACTTTATGCACATTCCCTTGCTTAATTCACTTAACCACATCTATTTCTATTTTGGCCTTTGCTGTGATTAATAATGTTGTTCCTGGTTTTTTAAGATCCTGCCTCTATTCCTTATACTGTTCCAACTCCTTATTTTAACTCTGCATGAATCTTGGTTTTGAGTGTGATTCTTATCAACAAATGATTGGATTTTGCTTACTCTGATACATTTTATGTGTAACTAGCTCATTGACATTCAAAAATTATTGTTTATTTATCCATCAAATCCTATTAAAATATTTCTTCTCTTTCCTAGAGATTATTCCTACCCCATTTTAATCCTCCTTTTCAAATAGCTCTTTGTCCCTTCCATAATCAAATCATCACAGGTATAAGCAGCAAGGCATTCTGAAAGAGAGACAGGAGGAAAGATTGGTTAGGTGGGTCAAACCACCAATACCACCTCCCATCAGAATCTGGTATAAACTGCCCATCCCAGATCCCAAGAGCCCCAGGAATAGCATTACCTCATATACTACCAATGCTTCTTCCTGGATGGTCTCTGAATTCATTATAAAGGAAAAGAACCCTTGTGTGGATGAAAATGATAGTGATGATGACCAGCATGTATACAGCTTTAAAATTTGCAAAGTGCTTTACAAATATCACATTTTATCCTCACAAGAACCCTGGAAGGTACCTGCTATTATCACCATTTTACAGATGAAGAAACTGAAGCAGACAGATTATCTTACCCATCTAGATAGCTAGCAAGTATCAAAGGTCAGAACTGAACTTGTCTTTTAACTCTGCTCCCTTAGGAGCCACAGATAATAAAGACCAGGAAACAAAATTCTCAGTTTAAGCTGCAAAAAATGACTGGCTGTCCAAATGGCAACAGGCAGATCAGGTCCCCAACATCTACTCCAGTAAAATCATTAAAACCACACCAGCTTGAATAGCGATTAAGAAATCAGCAAGGGCGGGCGACTAGGTGGTTCAGTGAATAGAGCACCAGCCCTGGAGTCAGGAGGACCTGAGTTCAAATTCAGCCTCAGACACTTAACACTTACTAGCTGTGTGACCTTGGGAAAGTCGCTTAACCCCAATTGCCCTGCATTCCCCCCTCCAAAAAAAGAAAAAGAAATCTGTAAGAAACTACAATAAATTACTACTCCACACTAATACTACCCCCCTATACACACAGGCCCAATGGCAAAAGGAAAGGGGGCTGCTACCAAAGCAAACACCAGCCTAGACAAATTTGCCAACAGCCTTCCCATTTCACCAGACACCACTCGGAGAAAGGTATAGCTTTTAAGTTTTCAAGTATCCAAAAGCAGCAAGAAGAGAGGGCTCCTAAGAGAAAGTCCCAGGGGGAGATCAAGAAACGGCAGTGAAGTATTTAGGAGCCACAAGGAGTGGCAGCAACCATTATAGGCACTGTGATCAGGACACCCCAGCCCAGGACACAAGGCTTCAAGGTCCCTAGCACTCTGTCCTGAGATGCCATAAAGGGTCTGAAGATTCCACATTCTAAACCTCAACAAACCAGCAGAAATGATCGAGGGAGATGAAAGTCAGTATAGGAATCCAAGTGATACAGGCAGAGATCAAGCAGGGGCAACAACCCCATCCAAAAGCCCTGCAGGGGAAGGAACATGATCCTGGCACAAAAACCCAGTTGGGAACTAAGGAAGAAGGGATGAATAAACCAAAGAAAAGACCAAGCATTATAAAGAATTGTTGTAGAGGGGCGGCCAAGTAGCACAGTGAGTAAGAGCACCGGCTCCAGTGTCAGTACGACCTGTAGATCGAATCCCGGGCTCAGACACTTAGCATCCACCCAAAAACACCTGGCCATGTAACCTTGAGCAAGTTACTTAACCCCGATTGCTTTAAATAAAAAAAAAAAAGAATTGTTGTAGATCCCATATACCACATAAAGGGTGATATCATAAGCAAATTAGGAGAACCAGGAATAGTATCTATGCCAGGTCTATGGAGAAGGGAAGAATTTTTGACCAAACAAGAGATAGAGAGGATTACAAGATGTAAAACAGAGAATTTTGATTATATTAAAGTACGTATACAAGCAATACAAAAAAGTGTATATTCAAAACCAATACAACCAAAATTAGAAGGAAAGCAGAAAGCTAGAAAAAGATTTTTACAGCAAGTGTCTATTTCTCAAATATACAGAGAATTAAGTCAAATTTATAAAAATACAAGTCGTTCTGCAATTGATAAATGGTCAAAGGTTATGAACAGGCTGTCTTCAGATGAAGAAATCAAACTATCTAAAATAATCATATGGAAAAAATGCTCTAAATCACTATTGATAAGATAAATATGCATTAAAACAACTCTGAAATACCACCTCACACCTATCAGGCCTCACACCAATTGGCTAACATGATAGAAAAGGAAAATGATAAAATGTTGGAGAGGGTATGGGAAAAATGGGACACTAATGCACTGTTGGTAGAGTTGTGAACTGATCGAACCATTCTGGAGAGCAATTTGGAACTATGCTCAAAATGCCACAAAATTATGCATACCCTTTGTTCCAGCAATACCACTACTAGATTTTTATCCCTATGAGATCATTAAAAAAGGGGAAAGGACCCACACATACAAAAATATTTATAGCAATTCTTTTTGTGGTGGCCAAGAATTGGAAATTGAGGGGATGCCCATCAATTGGGCAATGACTGAACAAGTTGTGGGACATGAATGTAATGGAATACTAATATGCTGTAGAAAATGATGAGCAGGCAGACCTCAGGAAAACCTGCTCAGCAAATGCGCAGAAGCAGGAGAAAGCTGTACAATGTAATAGCCACATTGTTCAATGACTAACTTTCATAGATTGCATCTTCTCAGCAATACAATGATCCAAGACAATTCCAAAAGACTCATGATGGAAAATGCTATCCACATCCAGGAAAAGAACAATGGAGTCTGAAATGCATATCAAAGTGCACTACTTGCTTTTTGTTGTTGTTTTATTTTGTTTCTTCTTTCTCATGGTTCTTCCCAGTGATTCTAATTCTTCTTCACAACATGACTAATGTGAAAATGTTTAATATGAACACGTAGAGTCTATATTAGATTGCATACCGTCTTCGGGAGGGGACAGGGGAAAAAGGAAAGGGAAGAAAATTAAAACTCAAAAGCTTATGGAAGAGAATGTTGAAAATTAAAAATAAATGATTTTTTTAAAAAAAGAAATGATGAGCAGGTGGATTTCAGAAAACCTGGAAAGGCTTACATGAACTGATACAAAGTGAAATGAGCAGAACAAGGAGAACACTGTACAAACAGCAATCTTGTTAGATGATCAACTATGAATGACTTAACTCTTCTCAGCAATACAATGATCCAAGACAATTCCAAAATACTCATGATGGATAATGCTATCCTAATGGAGTCTGAATGCAAATCAAAGCATGATTTTCACTTTCTCTATTTTTTTCATGGATTTTCTCCTTTTGGTCTCTTTCTTCTTTCACAACATGACTAATATGGAAATATGTATTGCACGTATATAACCTATATCAAATTGCTTAGGAATTTGAGGAAGAGGGGAGGGAAGGAGGGAACTCAATGAGGGAACTCATCTGGAACTCAAAAAAAATTTTTGATTGAATGTTAAAAACTGTCTTTACATGTAATTGGAAAAAATAAAACACTATTTAAAAAAAAGAATTGTTGTAAAACCAAAAATGTCAAAAATCCAACCTAGAAGAAAAGAATATCTTGATAACTACAAGTAGAGATTCAAAAGGAAAAAAATTTTTACACAAGGCCTACATGAAAATTAAGAGATTAAATAATGAAATAAAAATCCCTGACAAAAGAAGTGGAAGATGAATGAGTAGCTTGAAAGATAAAGTGGTAAACCTTACTCAAGAAATGGAATCACTAAAAACTATAATAGAGCAAACAGAAATCGACTCCATGAGACAATGAGAAATATTAGAACAAACTAAAAACAAATTAGAAGAAAATGTAAGGGATCTGCTTTCAAAAACCAAAGTGAAAAATAAGCCAAGGAGATAATTTCAGAATCAATGGACCTTCTGAAAATCATGATCCAAAAAGACTGGACATTATATTTCATGGACTTTCAGTCACTTTTCAGTCATGTCTGACTTTTCATGATCATATCTGGGATTTTCTTGACAAAGATACTGTAGTGGTTTGCAATTTCCTTCTCCAGCTCTTTTTACAGGCGAGGAAACTGAGGCAAACTAAGTGAAATGACTTGCCCAATGTCATACAGCTAGAGTTGGAGGCTGGATTTGAACTCAGGGAGATGAGTCATCTCGACTCCAGGCCAAGGATTCTATCCAATGCAGCACCTAACTGCCAATATTTCATGAATACATAAATGAAAACTGTGCACATCTGCTGGAACAAAAGGAAAAAAAAAAGAAAATTAAATGAATGTTCTAATCATCTTCTAAGAAAAGAAATGCTGAAAATTGCAGTAATATCATAACCAAAATCCATAGCTTCAATAAAAAAAAAAAAGTTCATGGGCAAAAGATATATAGGCTTACAACCAAAAGTAACTTACCCTGAAAAGATGTACAAGTCTACAGGAATAAAAATGGACCATAATGGAATGAATTTCTTTTTTTGGGGGGGGAGGTAATCAAAGTTGAGTGACTCGCCCAGCATCACACAACTAGTAAGTATCTGAGGCCAGATCTGAACTCAACGTCCTCCTGACACCAGGGCTGGTGCTTTATCCACTGTGCCATCTAGCTACCACAATAAAGGACTTTTAAGTTTTTTTAATGAAAAGACCAGAGCTGAGTCAGAACTTTGAAATGCAAGCACATGACTGAACAGAAACCTAGAAAGGAAACTTTGAGCAATTTGAAGGGTCTATATGGTGATGCAATGCTAATAACATTCTAACTGAATGGGGGGAGGGAGTAGAGAAGAAACAAGTCTCCCTTTGATGTCTTCAAGAGAGTGAATTAAATAAGAAAAACTGAGAATGTGAGCATGGAGTGGTTCTATTCTGAGGCTTTTAAGAAGGGGAAGAGAAGGAAGAGTAAAAGGAATACACTAGAAAGGAGACAGAACTTGCTATATCTCATTAATGAGATTCATGAGAAAAGGTATTCAAACATGGGAGAAAGGATGGAGGGAGAGTGAATATCTGCCAGAGAATTTGGTATATAAATACATCAAACTCAACAGGAAAACAGGAAGGGATGGGAGAGAAAGGATCAGTCACAAGCAAAACAAACTTCTTGATCCCAAAGTGAGTGTTTAAAGAAGGAAAAAAGAAAAAAACCCTGAAAATTACGAAAGTGCCCATCAACTGGGTAATGTCAGAATAAACTGTAGTATATGAATGTAATGGAATATTACTACAACCTGAGAAATTATGAGAGAGATTATTTCAGAGAATCCTGCAAAACAGAAATTGAAACAGTGGAGTAAGTATAACCAGGACGACAATTTAGACAAGGACAGCAACACTGTAGAGAAAAACAAATTTGAAAGACTTAAAAACTTTGATTAAAGTAATGATGACTCTTGCCTCCAAAGCATTTATGATGAAGCAAGTTACCAACCTGACAAAGAAGTAATGCTGAATGAGACATGTGTTTTGTTTTTTACCTGACTAATGTGTAGATTTGTTTTGCTTAACTTTGCTATGCTTATCTGTTACAATGTTATTTTGTTTTGTTTTTAATTGAGGGGAGCCAAGAATGGAAACAACTGATTAATCATAATTATTCCACAGGAAACCCTGGCTTAATGTGTTGGGAGCAAAAAAAATGTCACCCATTTCCTGAGTTAATGGCTCTTCCAGGATTCATGAAGCCAATTCTCTCCCTAGATGCTTGTTTGTGTCCTGCTACCCAGTCAATTGTACAAGTTTGTACACTACAACTACATGGAATCCTCAATCATTTCTTAGGGAATACAGGTTGGGATGGATGAGAATTAGACAGTTGTGGAAGACGAGAACCTTCGGTACTGTATATTAGACTTGTCTACTACAGGAAGCCTCTCCTGCTAATAAACCACACCCAACTTGATAACCTAACAGAAAGTTGGCATAGTGAAAAATAAGCATTGAATTTGGAGTCAAATGACGTAGACTCAGATCGAGGTTCTGTTCCTTACAATCTATTTAACTTTGGATTTTGCTTCCATGGTCCTCAGTTTCTACATGTGTAAAATGAGGGGAATCAATTAATTGACAGCTAAGTAAGGTCATTTTTAGATCTATATTTTACAATCTTATCAACTCCATTTCTAGTCAGCCTTAATATACTCAGTTTACAATCTAGTCATTTGTACTTATTTGTAACTGCTTTGGAAACACTCTTAGGTATTAGTCTTCTGGCTCCCCAGCTAGATTAAGAAAAGCAGGTAGAAACATGGGAAGAGTGTTTAGATCAGGGATTCAATTCAAAAAAGTCAATAATATTGAAACATACTTATCAAAAGCTTGAGCAAGCTCATCCCTGGTTAAGAAACCCCATCAGAGTCAGGAGATCTTTATGGTATGGGTAGCTCTAAAACTTTTGAGTTGTAGGACCTGAGCAAATCAACAGACATCAACAGGAAATACCATGTTAAAAAAAATAGGAATTATTGATCCAAACGATCTCTAATGTCCCTCACAACTCTAATTTTCAAGCATACCACAACTACCCATAGTTCAGACTGCAATTACCTATTGCCTAAACTACTGAAATAGGTTTTGTTTTTTCACTTTTGCCTTGTTTACCTTTTTTTTCTCAATTAAGAAGTATTTATTTTCTCTCCCCATCTCCCCACCCCCACTGGAATGAAAAAAGAAAAACAAAATCTTAGTAACATGTATAGTTAAGCAACACAAATTCTCAACATTGACAACACAAAAATGTCATGTCTCATTCTGCATCTTAAATCCATCCTCTCTTTAGCATTCTAAATCATTATTCTAATTGTGGTTGGGTAATGCATTGATCAGATTTAAGTCTTTCAAAGTTGTTTTTCTTTACAATGTTATTGTTATTGTATAAATTGTTCTCCTGGTCCTGTTCACTCTTTATCAGTTCATACAACATTTTCCAGGATTTTCTGAAACAATCCTTTTATCATTCCTTACAGTGCAATAGTGTTCCATTACATTCATATAACTTAATTTTTTCAGATATTCCACAGCTGATGGGCAACATCTCAGTTTCTATTTCTTTGCCAAAAATATAAATATTTTTATTGAGTCACAACAAAACTATGGAATAAAGACCATATGTAATATTATTTCCATTTTACAGATGAGAAACCTGTGCCTCAGAAAGGCTGAATGATTTGCCTGGTGTCATATAAGTATCAGAGGTAGGACTTGAATCTAGTTATCCCCCAATTCCAAATCTAGTGTTCTTTCCCCTATACCATTCTGTCTCTCAATGATTCTATTTCGTAAGGAGAGGAATTAATTCTCCACATACATAGGCTCAGTTTGCACATCTCTAAAACAAAGGCAATAATACTTGAACCTTATTATTATAATCATTGTTAAAAAAAGAAAGTTTGGGCGGATACATGGTGCAGTGAGTAAAGCACCGGCCTCAAAGTCAGGAGGACCCAAGTTCGGTTCCGGGCTCAAACACTTAACACCCACACACACAAAAAAATAGCTGTGTAACCTGAGGCAAGTTACTTAACCCCAATTGCCCTCCAAAAGGTGAAAAAAAAAAAAGAAAGTTCTAGGGGCAGCTAGGTGGCAGAGTGAATAGAGCACCAGCCCTGGAGTCGAGGACCTGAGTTCAAATCCAGCCTTGACATACTAGCTGTGTGACCTTGAGCAAGTCACTTAACCCCAACTGCCTGGCCATCCCCCCCTCCAAAAAAAAAGTTCTTTGTAAACTTTCTTTCCTAATTTTCTCCTTTCCCTTTCCTTTGTCATTTTCCCAAGAACTTAGGAACAGGGGCCTCTTCTGTATCCCCCTCCATCTTGTGATAAGGCTATGGGACCTGCATTAAGTATGAGTTCAAACTAACTGGGAAGTCTGTAATTCCAGCTATTTACTTATCCAGATACTTAGAGAAAACCTCCTAACATCTACCCCCAGACTCCTTGTGTTTGGAGTGACATGGAAGATGACCCCATCCTCCCCCAGAGCTTTGAAGATTGAGGGCCAAGGTCAACTGGTTCTTCTTTTATATTATGAAGCATGAATTTCCAGCCCCTGCCCCCCTGCTTTGGAGTAGCCAAGTTAATGCAACATGAGAGAGTAGCTAAATTGGTGCAGACCTGAGTTCAAACTGGACCTCAGACACTTACTGTGTGATCCTGGGCAAGTCACTTAATTTCTAAATTTCTTCATCTATAAGATGGGGAAAATAATAGCACTTACCTCCCAGGGTTGTTGTGAAGACAAAATGAAATATTTGTAAGGCACTTTGCAAACCTTAAAACACTATAAAAACGCCAACTAGCTATTGTCGTCATCAAGATAAAAATATTTTCTTCTTCCTTTCATTCCCCACACTCTCATCCCTTTCCACCTCAGAACTCCCTCTCCAAAATTCATATCCTCCTCTGACCTCCTATATCATCATAACCCTTGGTCTACTATATTTTAAATAATATTAAATAATAAAAATTATTATTTTAAAATAATAAATATTATTTTAAAATAAATAATATTAAATAATATTTCCCCAATTACATATTAAAACAATTTTAATATATTTTTTAAAGCTTTGAGTTTCAAATTTTATTGCCTCCCGCTTCCCTGAAATGGAAAGCAATCTGTTATGTAATGTGCAATCATGTAAAACATTTCCATATTAGTCATTTTTTACAAGAAAGAAGGAAGGAAGGAAGGAAGGAAGGAAGGAAGGAAGGAAGGAAGGAAGGAAGGAAGAAAGGAAGGAAGGAAGAAAGGAAGGAAGGAAGGAAGGAAGGA
>NW_027187367.1:3409904-3430299 GCF_028583685.1 Petaurus breviceps papuanus
TAGGAAGGAAGGAAGGAAGGAAGGGAGGGAGGGAGGGAGGGAGGGAGGGAGGGAGGAAGGGAGGAAGGAAAGAAAAAGACGGGAAGAAGAAAGAGGGGGAGGGAGGAAGTAAAGAAAGAAAAGAGAAAAACAGTAGACTTTGGTCTGTATTCAGACAATATCTCTTTCTCTGGAGGTGGGTATCTTTTTCCATCATGAGACCTTTGAGATTGTCTTGGATCACTGTATTGCTATTAAAATGCCCTTTAATAAAGTATTTTCTCACATCACATTTTTTTCATTCTTGCAATGACTCTCTTCAGGAGTCAGTACTCCTTTCATATCCCTCCAACACTCTGAACCATCAAAAGTAGGCATACTCTGCATTTCATTCTCACTTTCACACTGCCCTTTTGTAACCATCAGTCAGCAACTTCTCTTCCTTTGAGACTTATTCACCCCATCCATCCATGTCATGAATCCAAATCCTTGTCCTTTATACACTAGCCTCCAAGACATCCTCCCCTTTGTTCTCAAGGATTTTAGTAACAAGTGTTTTTCTCCATACTATCTTCATGCTTGGGGCACTCAGAACTGTATTTCACTGCATAATCGTCACATATTTTTTGCAAAAAAGGTGGGGTGCAACCATTATGTGAAGCTGTTTTCTAAAAAATTGTGCCAGTATTACTTAAAAATCATTTATTACTCAACTGTCTTTGGTGCAAGATTAAGATAACAGAATAGAATACTTGTGAATATACACGAAAATTGAATACCAACAATGCATGGACGCTGAGAATTCTAGGCTCAAAGCTCACAATGCACGAAGAGATAGATGCATATCCATATGCCACTGGTGAATACATTACTGCTGTTTACCTTTTAAGCAGTGTGAAGAACAGAATTATACCATGCCATGATTACACAATGAAAGGTTATAAACCAATTTTTTGACTGAAAAAACAGGGCGTGATGATTATGCAGTGGCAATGATTATACAGTGAAATATGGCATTCATGTCAAACTCCTCTCAAATGCTCTGGCCTTCCAGTTCATCAGTGTCCTCAATTTGCCATCACTTCACCTCAGCTACCTATAAAAATGATCATGTCTTCTGATCTCACCATCACACATAACTGATACCTCCATAATCTAGAACCAAAGAGGCAAAATGGAATTCTAATAGGACATTGGACTTACAATTAGGAAAACCTAGATTCAAATCTAGCCTCAGTCACTTATTAACCATATTATCTTAGACAGAACTCATAACCTCCTATGTTCCTCAGTTTCCTCATCTGTAAAATGAGAGGGGGGCTGGATTCAGTGGCTTCTGAGGTTTCTTCTAGAATAAAATCTATGATTTTGTCAGCTTTGACATCTTTCTGATTATGACACCCTTTCCACTTTACCTCAATGTTCCTAAGCTTAGACTCTGTCCTTATCATGACCTCCTTAGCATGACCTACCACAACTCCCAGCCATGGAGTCACTGTTAGCTTTTCCTTCTCCCTCACTATCCACATCCTGACAATTCTATGTCCCCAAAATCTATCAATTTTAATCACCTTTACTCCACTCACATGGCAACTATCCTACTTCAGGCCCTCATTATCTTTCACCTGAACTACTTAACCTCCTGAGTGGTCGCCTCAAGACAGGGGTTCTCCTCTTCAATTCACACTTTACATAGCTGACAAATCAATGTTCCTAAGACACAGATCAGATCATGTCGCTCCTCCCATCCAAAAATTCTTAGTAGTTCCTTATTGCCTCCAGTATAAAAAACAAACTTCTCACCTGGCATTTAAAGCTCTGTAAAATCTGGTTCCAGCCAACCTAGACATATTTATTTCCTGTTGTATTTATTCCCTGCACATATACTATGTTCCAGACAAATTGTCCTAAGTTGTTCCCCAAAATCAAGATGGTATCTTTTCTGTATCTTTCCACAAGCTGTCCTCAATCCCTGGAACGCACACTCTCCTTACCTCAACTTCTTAGAATTTCTAGCATTCTTCAACAATTAGCTTAGGTTCTATTCCTGGGGGACTTCTTTCCTGATCCCATGAGGGGTTAATGTTCTCTCCCTACCAAAATGGCTTTGTATTAACTTTTCTGTGTCCATATTATATCTCACACAAAGAATGTAATCTCCTGGAGATAGAAAATTATTTCATTTCTGTTGGAATCCCCAGGGTCTGGCTAGCACAAAGCCTTGCATACAGCAGGCACTTAACAAATATTAATTGAACCCAATTTACCCCTTCCCCCTCACGGAGTAAGAAGATCTAGACTGAAGATTTGGCCAAATGGATTGACCTAGAGCACATCACTTCTCCTCTTGGCCTCAATTTTCCTTATCCATAAAATTAAGTCAGATTTTCTCTACATTCCCTTCTAACTCTAGTATCCATTCTGTGATTTTTAACTCTCCCTGGACCTTCACTCACAGAAATTCCCAGTGGAGAGAAGGAGATGATTGGTCATTAGTGGTTATGTTTCTTGCATCCTTCTCAGCATTTCATTCTTCCCAATCTGGTTAATGATCATAAATCTGAAAGAAGTCAAAAAGCAGTTTTTCATCAGGAAAAGTCAAAGGGAGGGCAGTAAAGTAGAAAGCATCCTGTATTTGGGAGTCAAGAGTCCTGGTTTTAAATCCTTCCTCTGACACCTAGCTATGCAACTATGGGCACAAATTCTCGTTTTCCTTACCTATAACTTGGGGATAATAATACTTATACTATCTCCTTCATGGGGCAGTTGTGAAGAAAGTACTCGGTTGACCTTAAAGTGCTACAAAATATGATTTATTAAAAATGGCACAATGGACAGAATGCTAGACCTGGTGTCAGGAAGACCTGAGTCTAACCTCGAACATTTATTAGCTGTATGAACCTGAGTAAGTGACAACCACTTTTTGTCTCAGGTTAAAAGGTAGTAATAATACCACCTACCTCTCAGAGTTCCTATGAGATTAAAAAAATAATCTGTAAAGCACTATGTAAACCTTAAAGCTTTATATAAATGCTTTTTGTTATTCCGACCACTATTATCTTAAGAACTGGGAATTTATTATATACAAATATCAATACTGAGAAAGGACTCCTAGACATCTATCATCTCACCAGATTTCTATAACAATAAATTGTTATAGTGTTTTTAGCTAAAGTGTTCCTTCACTGGGAATCTACAAATTTGTATTTCTGTCCAATTTCTTTATTTACCTGCTGCATAGCATTGGGCAAGATATTTAAGGTTCTTTGGGGCTTAGATTTTTCCATGTGTAAAACAGAAAGAAAAAACCCTATCCTATATATTTTGTAGGCTTGTCATCAGGATAAAATTAGTTAACAGATTGGGAAGCATTATTAAGGGTCAATATAAATAACAGTAACAATTCACATTTCCATAGCACTTTGGGGCTTTTCTCTCTCCCTGCAAGAGTCCAGTCACATACTGTAAGTCCCTTATTTTACTGATGAGCAAAACTGATGCTCAGAAAAGCCAGATAATTTGCCCATTATCACATGGCTGAAATGATCAGTTATAGAATAAAAAGTCAAAATACAGGTCTCTTTACAGCATATCTTCACTATTAGAAGGGTGCTACTGGAGCCAGCTAGACTCCAAACACTGAAATCAGTGGATGGAAACAAATCTCAGTTGGTCTAATTAACATGAGACCAGGAAAACAATTTAAAACTCTTCCACCTTCTTAGGGAAGAGTAAAAAGGATCTCTTTTCACTTCCCAGATTACAGAACCTGATTCAGACTGGTTGTCCAATCAACTTCTATTAAATTTCATTTGCTCAAATTCAAAAATGGAGTAAATAAACTAAATATTTAAGTTACTCAGAACGTGAGTTACAGAGACAAAACACATTTCAACCACTCTCTCCCAGCACTGAAGGGAGCTAATGAGAATCACCATTTGCAGACTGCTCTCTAGTGCCCTCCCATCTTTCCCCTTCTCTCCTTTCCTCCTTTCTCCCCTCCCCTCTCTCTTCCCTTCCCCCACTGCTGAGCCCAGCTACCTCCTACCTAATCACTTTTGTCTGCCTAGGGCAGTGGATCGAAGGTTGGATTTGGAGCTATTAGATCAAGGTTCAAATAGGTTCTACCTGTTTAGGTTTCCTCATTTGCAAAATTCAATTCAATTAAATTATTTATAAGAGCCTTCCAGCTTCAAATTCTATGCATCTATCTCCTTTTTCTTAGGCTCCTCCCTCAAATTGCACCCTCTATGTCTATTCCAGCAGAAGGCACCAAAGGTTTTTCTCTGATTAGACAGCCTCAGCTCAACTTCCCATGGCCTTGGGAGTGAGTGGACATTCTGTTGCAACTAAATCAGCAAGTCCTAGTTTAACCTGGATACCACCCAAGTTAATTTTCTGCTTTCCAAAACCAACTTCTTAACATTCTTTCTTTTTTCTTTATGTGGGCTTTAATCACACCCAAAATCAAATTCAGACAATGTGTTTTATGATGAAAGGGCCTTAAACTGGGCAGCAGCAAATCTAGTGTTCATTCAGATGATAACACTCCCATTCCCCAGAATCAATGGGAAAATCATACCCACTCTGGGCCTCAATTTCTATATCTATAAAGTGAGAATAGTATCTGTCTAGTTCAACTCAAAAGGATTTTTTTTAAGAATCATGTAACAATAGGGGGAAAATGCTATAAAATTAAAAGGCACTTTGTAGTTTCAAAGGATTAATAACAATGAGGAAGAGGAAAGGGGAGCGAGGAAGGACAAAGAGGCAGAAAGGAGTGGAGAATTCAACTCTTTCTGAAATACACAAATTCAGGTCCACAGCATTACCTCGGCAGTGCATGGTGTGTGTGGAGTACAAAAAAACATTAGTCTCTGAGTCAGAAGACCTGAGCTCAAGGCCCAAATCAGGGATATCCTCAATGGGTGGCTCTGAGCAAATCACTTCATCTCAAAGTGCCTCAACTGCCTCCCCTTCCAAATCTGCATAAGGATGTTTCATCCCTTAAAAGCAGTGTTTTATAAACCTTAAAATGTAAATTAGATGTAGTAGTACGGTGTCTAATAATCATAATCAGAGAGAATGTTTCATAAAAACAATGTTTACCATTCCTTTGGTTCCCTGAAGTCCCAAAGAGAATAATTTATACACCCTCTAAGAGGGGGATGGGAAAAAAGCATAGTGAATATTCGTGGAACGATTGACATCAAAGAAGATGTCACGGTTTCTAATTTAATAAAAATATTTCATATTTATTAGCATTTTGCCATTTACAAAGTCCTCATTTTTGTTCTTCAGGACAACCCTGTGAGGGCAGGAGGCAGGGCAGATATTATCCCCACTTTACTCGAAGCACAATGGGGTAAAATAACTTGACCAGGCTCACAAAAAACGAATATATGGCACAATCAGGGCTCAAAGCCAGGTCTCCTGACTCTTTTCCATTACAATACATCTACCTCCTAGAGTCGAGCCTACATCAAAGGTCAGCAGTCCTGTTGTTTCTTTACAGGTGACCAAACCAGGTCATTTTGGGAAAAAAAAAAAATTTAATGCACTTTAGGACATGGATGGTCCAAGCAATCAGACCTTCCCACAATCTCCTTCATAACTCCATGCTCTAAGAAATATACTGAAGCAGCAAGGAGCTGGGCCAACAAGGGATAGATAGATCACCACCTGGAAAAGGAAAGGTTAAATGAACGGGGAGATTGTGCTGGAAGAAACCCACAGGGCTGCCAGGGCTCTAACCCATGATCAGGAATCCATACGTAATACAGGCTGCCCACCCCCCTCACCTCCCTCCCCAACCCCCGCACGGATGCCCGCATTTGGCCCCTCCGGATCCTGGGATTGGGGGTGGGGGAGTGGGAGGAAGACAGGCAGAGAATTATTGAAGCTTTAACCTTGATGGCCTCTACTCACCAGCCCCGAGCTGCAGTCCGCAACTAGGTGTGGGGGGGGGGGGGGGAAACGACGGTTAGACCCCCCAGCTCGCTCCAGCTGTGGCTCCGATCTTCCAGGATCAGACAGCTCAATAGAGAGTCCCCACCCACAGGACGCCGCACTCCAGCCAGCCCGGAGCGCAGATTTTTTTTTTAACAAGGCCAGTTCCAGGATTGGCTGTATCCAGGTAACATCTTCCAATCACATTTTCAAATTCTTTGAAGTCACCGGTTACTGGGTAGGGAACAGAGGACAGCCTTGGCAGGAAAAGAACTGAAATTGTCTCCAGCGGGTATTGGAGTGGGAGGAGGTTGCTGTTTGCCTAAGGCCAGTTTTTGAAGCAGAAAGGACTTCCCACTTTTCAACTTGTCTCTAGAAGAACATGACCCTTTGGACAACCCTTCTGGGCTTGGAAAAAGCAATCCCAAGGACAAGAAAAAGAACTTTTTCTAACTCACACTTAAGTACCCCAGAGTTGGCTTTCAGTTTCCTCCTTCACCAGGCAAAGAGAGGGTCTAGTTCCCCTGTGCCTGACCGGATAGATTCCTGAACCCAGATAGACAAGGGAAGGGTCACAGGTTCATAATATCTCCGGTTAATAATTAGCCTTAAAATAACTGCTTGCAAAATGTTTTCCTCAAAACAACTCTTTGATAACAATAATAACTAACTTTTATAAAGTGCCAACTATTTGCCAGGTACCTGTGCAGAGCACTTTAATAATAATAGCTACAGAGCTTACTATATCCCAGGAGCTTTACAAATATCATTTCATTTGATCTTCACAACAACCCTGGGAGGTGTTATTATTTCCATTTTACAGATAAGGAAACTGAGGCAGACAAAAGCTAAATGACTTGCCCAGGGTGACACAGCTAGTAAATGTCTGAGGCTGGATTTAAACTCCAGTCTTCTTGATTCCAGAACTTTATCTGATTAGTTACTTAATCTTCAAAGTCTCTTGCAGCTCTGAAAGCCTATGTTCACAAGTATTAGTTCCCTAATTTTACCAAGGAAAAAACTGAGGCCCAGAGTTGTAACCCGACTTCCTCAGGATCACATACCTAGTAAGCATCAAAGTGGACATTTGGAGTCAGCTCTCTAAGAGAAAGGACCTCATAAGGTTTTGTTGATCACATAAAGGCAGGAATGAAAGTTTGCAAATAAGAAACTGAGGGCTCTCAAGAGTCCTGATATTTTGGTGGGAGGGCAGCCTCTAGAGTATAGGCTGATTAGCTGTAATCTGCCTACCAAATTTTAACCAGGAAGCCTAAGGAATGATCACCATGACCTAGAGCAAGGTCTATGATGTAGATATGTCCCAATCCCAAGAAATGGAGTTTAAAAAATAGAACTAACCCTAAAGGCATTATCTAGTTGGGCATGACCCTGATCTGTAATGAGAAGAGCTTGGTACTTGTAGCAAAAATCTTCTGCAGATAAAAAGCCTGTTCTAGCCAATGATCTGAAAAGAACATGTTGTCCACTCCTAGATAAAAAAAAAAAAAAGTGGGAAGGTTTTAGGTTTTTATATCTATTCCCTCTGCTAAAAAAATTTTTTTTTCCAATGGAAAGAGCAAGCCCATTTTTCTCATTAGCACCCCAGTTAAGTAGTCCAGCTAAATCAGAAGCTGGAAGCAGAAAGAAGCTTTACAACTACAAACGCCAAGGATCAGTGCCTAGCAGTAGTCAACAATAACCCCAAGTCCAATGGAGAAGTATTCAGCAAAGACAGAGCATCTGGCCAGAACATATACATTCAACAGAGATCATTCAGTTGGGGAAGGGAGAGCAAGCCCAGCAGGAGTGGGAAAATAACAATATCAGAAGACATGGGCAAGCACTGCAGTGTTGGAGATGTGAATTGCCCTAGCTATGTGTGCTCCCTATGTGTGTCCCTTCATCTGTGACAAACCACTCTTGTTCCCTAATGTATACCCTTTTCACATGTGGCCAGATCAAATCGTTTCCCTATATTTGTGCTTTTCCATATGATGTCCTTCATTATAACTAGAGGACTTCCAGTTAAGAGAGCATCTCATGATCTAAGGAATAACAAAATTCAGAACACTCTATGTGATGATATAGATATTTTTGGCAGATGTGGAGTATTTACTAAACAACATGAAGAGGGAAAAAAACGCTATTCTCATTTAGTTACCTGAACAAAGGACCCTATTCTAAAAGTTCTATGAAATTTTTGGAGAGTATTTGAAAACTAAAAATAAAGAGATAATGCATTGAGTCAAAACCCCTTTAATCAAAGAGGAAATATCTAAAGACAGATTGTCATTACTGATCCTAAAGAAAAAATATCCAAGGTCCATGAATTGGGGAATGAGTAAACAAATAATAGTAGATGAATGTAGTGTCATAAGAAACAATTTTTTTTTTTTAAGCAATTGGGATTAAGTAACTTGCTCAAGGTTACCCGGCCAGTTATTTCTGGGTGTGGTGCTGAGTGTCTGAGCCCGGGATTCGATCTCCAGGTCCTCCCAACACTGGAACCGGTGCTCTTACTCGCTGGGCCACCTGGCCGCCCCTAAGAAACAATTTCTATAAAAAATTCACAAATGCATTGGAAGAGATACAAACAGATGCAGAGCAAGGTAAGCAAACCATGAAAATAATATACATAATGACTACACCAATGTAAATGTAAATGAAAAGAAAAACAACAAACAACAAAAACTAGTTAAATATAGTGACCAAACATGGCCCCAGAGAAGGGGCAAGAAAATGCACCTCCCTCCTTTTCTTATTAGAAGTAAGAGAATGATGGCTGTGAAATATTACATATAATGTAAGACTTAAACATAGGATCACAAACCTAGTGCTGTGAAAAGTTAAAAATTAATATTACCTCTAGTTTCTAATGTATGGATTTCTACTGTATATATTGGTTCTACAATGTAATTGATTTTATGATGTATTGATTTTTATAATTGAGTCTGTATCTGCCTAAAAACACTTTTCTATGTCCTTGAGTTGAGCTCAGGAATTTAACTTTCCCTCTGAGTTAGCTTAAAGTTAGTTTTAAAAAAGAGTTTAACAACTCTCTCCCAGTAGTACTTCCCAGGATATCTCCTGAATACATTAAATCCTACAAGTTAACTTGTTACCACATCTTCTATCTTTGCCAATCTTTGTGTACTTAGGGGAGTTTTCAATCTCTAAGACAACAAGTCTAGAAGTTGTGATCCCTTAGCAAAAACTACAAGATACCAGTGGATCCCATAAAAGAATTAACATTCCTTAATTATTGGAGAGGGGCTTGATTAGCTTTACCTGAATGCCAGCCTACCTTTCTCAGTATAGTCAAACATAATGTTCCTGCCCCAACCCTACAACCTATCACCTTTTCTCCTTACCTACCAAGATACCTTCTTTGTTGTGTGTTAATAAAGCAGGTCCCCTCCCTCTTTTGTGGTTTCTAGCTTTGCTGAGATTGCCAGTCTGACTCTACATTTCTCAGTTAATAATCTGATCTTGCTGGAAATCTGTACCTTCAGACTACTTTTATTAAATTTTCTCAAGACATCTAGAAGAGACCTCAGAGGTTATCTGATACAACCCAGTTATTTTACAAATAAGGAAACCAACATACCCAGGAGGTTATGTGACTTACCTTCTCAGCTAGATGGCATAGAAATAGAACACTGGACCTGGAACCAGGAAGATCTAAGTTCAAATTCAGCCTCAGACATTTACTAGCTGTGTGATGCTGGGCATGTCATTTAACCTTTATCTCAGTTTCCTCACCTACCTTCCAGGTTTGTTGTGAGGGTCAAATGAGATATTTGTAAAGTGTTTTGCAAACTTTAGAGTGCTATATAAATGTTAACTATTATTACTGCTCAGGGTCACAGAGTCAGTAAATAATAGAAGCAGGATATGAACCCAGAGCCTCTGACTCCAGAGTCAATGCTCTTTCCATGGTGTCCTCTGTGATATCTTGGTTAGTTTTGCTGAACTGTTTTTCTCCCTCTTTCTAATATAGTCAAACATAAAGGTGATAGGTAAACAATCGATAAAAATTAAAATTTTGAAAAATTAAAGACATTAATAAGATGATAATCATTAAATATCATATTTTGGCCAAAGTCTGAATTCATCAAACAGACTGCTTTGCCTCATTTTTTAAAAAGGCTTTCTTTCTGTGTCAGCCACTGAGATAAGACTGAGAGTAGGATTTAAAACAGGCATCCAGAGATCATAAATTCCAAACAGACCCAGCTTTGTCTCTGAGAATACCTCTCCTTATGTTAACAAAGCAGAAGAGGCCTACTTTATGGCCCTTCAGGACAAGACCCTCAACCCGTGGTATTAACTTGAGTAATGGGACTTTTTCTTATTTTAATATTTTTTGGACATGTGCTATGTTTTGGAATGTTAATGGTAAAGAAAACACAGATATCCTGGATCATAATTTCAATTGACACTTTGTCAACTCTCTTGTTTTATTGTATTTACCATTTATTCAATTAAGAAAATTCCTTTCTCATACAATGATTAAACATTTACAGGGATCATAAATTTGTGTGACTCAGCCTCCCTGAATTGGGATGGTCCTAAAATGTACTTAAGCTATCTCATCTTTTGGTTCATCAGTCAGGACTTAGCTCTTGGCTCCTTGTACAAGTACCGCTAGCCTTAAGGGAATAATAAATATTGTAA
Source organism: Petaurus breviceps papuanus (assembly GCF_028583685.1). Classification (NCBI taxonomy): domain Eukaryota; kingdom Metazoa; phylum Chordata; class Mammalia; order Diprotodontia; family Petauridae; genus Petaurus; species Petaurus breviceps. The sequence goes on from NW_027187367.1 coordinate 3,420,510, forward strand.
TTTTATATTACTATTTGTCTGTCTCCTTAACCAAACTTTTGAAACAGGTCAACAAGGACCAAGATGAGCTAAAGATGCTGATAGGCTTCTTTGACAATAAAAAAATTTTGAAAGACAGTTTCTAGGTAATTTAATCATTTTATTGATAAGGCCAGTACATTATTAATAAAAGGATAGTCATTTGGCTATCTCTGTTAGAACAAAGACCTCTAATGGTGGCGGCTCACAGTTTATATACCCTTCAAAGAATAGGTATTCCGAAGAGGTGACAATCAACTCTAATACAATGGGAGGTAGGCTATATTAATGAGGGTCTTGGGGTATGTGACTCAGGTCACCCAAATCTTGGTCAAAGAAACATCAATTTCCATATCACCTGTCTCCACAAAAAGGAGAATCAATATTTTCCCAGATCTGTCAGAGCAAACACAACAAGCAGGAATATATCCATTAGCCCAGCCTTAGAATTTCTTTTACTATCTGATTAAGATCTTGACCTCAGTAAACCTTTAAGAGAAATTTCCCAGACTGGTTGGTTTCTGGATGAGGAAGTAGAAAAGGGGAAAAACCTTGGTCCTAATACAATAATTTATTATTAAAATACAAGAGAGAAATATTCATTTTACACACTCTGTCCTCAGGGCACAGGCTTCACTAATTCAGGCTAAAAAGGTTCTCAGTAGAAGATCCAGATACCCCTCGTGGAAGAAACATTTGAAATTTGAATTATCTAAATAATTTTCAAGCAATAGTTCTGAAGAATTTTCAGGGCCCTTAAGTAGCAACTGCACAAATAAACCAGCACAGAGTACAGGCAGGTAAGCTCCAGTTTATCCACTCAAGAGTGTGACACATCATTAGTAGGTGATAGATATTTGTGTCCCACAACTATACATGCTACCTGGGTAAGTCTTGGTGAAGCACTAGGCAAGAAAAGTTATTCATTAGTATACTTAATATTGAAATTTGAGATCTCCATTGTCTCCAGTCTGGCTTGTTTTCCAGATATTTATTAATCAGTATTGGGGGAGGGGAGCATCTTTTGAGGGAGGCATCATCTAATCTTCAGCTTTTGTATTACTTACTATCTAACACATATCATATTAGGTCATTCCCTACTTGTTAGCCAGCAGATAGAAGCCCATTCCCTTTATTGATAACCTCATTTCTTTAAGATTTGGAAATTAGGGAGGAGCTAAGATGTGCTTTTGCTGATGTGGACCTATCCAAATTGTTTTTATCTCATTACAAAAGCTATTAAGAGCTGGCTCAATCTCAAAGCCTTGGCTGATCAGCCCCTCAACCTACTGCTACCTTGTATTTTTTAGTAAACCCCTTTTAATTCCCCTTTTCCCTGAGTTTTACCTCATTAATTGGGGTGAAAGCCTAAACAAAAAATTTTCTTTTTAACACTTAAGCTGTTTAAAAAAAAAACAAGCAAGAACGTGTCCTTTAGCATAGTCTTTTACCAGACCAAAGAAAATAGTATCTTCTTTATTAAGTTAGCTAATTAAAATTTACTAAGCTCCTACCTCCATCGAATAAGATGCCCCTCCCTGGACTAAAGTGATTAGGGGGGAGAGATGTGCCAAAGGGAATAGTGTCAAAGAGGTTTCAGAAAGAGAAAGAAACATAACAGCAAGCATGAGACAAAGTGGAGTAAATTATGTTCTCTCTAAAATCCACTGTCAACATAACTAACATAGAAAAAAGATTTAAACCGGTATGTGTGAGCTGGATTGAAACAACTGTGGTGATAGAAATTAATAAAGGTAGACCAAGGTTCAAAATTTCTAAGCTTTATCAGTTTATTAATAGTTTGTTAACAAAGTAGGTCAAAATGGGTGTTTCATTTAGGTCAAATGACCCCAAATGAGATCTGATAGCTCTTTTAAACCTGCATGTGTCTTCTTTTTGATTGTCCTGACAGTATAACATTTGGACCTCCCCTGTCAAAGGCAAGACAATCCCCATGGGTAGACATTTTAATAAGAAGGTAGAAGAGTCACCTCAGTTCATCCCTTTTCAGAAAATGTGAATAGTTCTCAGATAATAGGATTAGGTTGAAGACAATAAGACAGCTAGGGTGGCACAGTGGATAGAGTGCTGGGCCTGGAGTCAGGAAGACTCCTCTTCTTGAGTTCAAATTTGGCCTCAGACACTTACTAGTTGTGTGACCCTGGGCAAGCCACTTAACCCTGTTTGTCTCAGTTTCTTCATCTACAAAATAATCTGGAAAAGGAAATGGCAAACCACTCTAAGATATTTACCAAGAAAATTCCAAATAGGATCAAAATGAGTTGGACACAACTGAAAAATGACAACATGATCAAACCTGCATTTTAGGAAAATCAATTTAATGACTGAATAGAGAATGAATTAGGTGGGGAGCATCTCAAGGCAGGCAGACCCACCAACAGGCTATTGCAATAATCAAGGCAGGAAGTGATGAGGGCCTGCATTAGAGTGGTACAATTTCAGAAGAGAGAAAGAGGTGTGTTAGAGAGGTATTGCAAAGGTAAAATTGGTAGGCCTTAGCAACAGTTTGGATATAATAGGGGGGATAGATAGATAGATTAGACAGACGGACAGATAGATAGATAGATAGATAGATAGATAGATAGATAGATAGATAGATAGATAGATAGATAGATAGATAGATAGATAGAAAGAACAGAATTCTGAATAACTCCTAGGTAGTAAGTCTAAGGGGACTGGGAGGATGGTGCTGCCCTCTGGAAAGGGTAGGGGGGGAAAGGTTTAAGGGGAAAGATAAAGGGTTCTGTTTTGGACATACTGAGTTTTAAGATATCTACTGGACATCTGATTCAAGATTCTGAAAGGCAGTTGGATATTTGTGATTGGAGGTCAACACTGAGATTGGGACAGGGAGGTAGATTTGAGAATTATCAGCATAGAGAGGGTAACCAGGAAACCAAGAGAGAGTGGTGTCCTAAAAACCTAGAGAAAAGAGAATATTGAGGAGAAGAGAATGATCAACAGAGTCAAAGGCTGCAAAAAGGTCAAGGAGAATGAGGATTAAGAAAAGGCCATTGGATTTGGCAACTTAAAGATCAATAGTAACTTTGGAGAGAGTAGTTTTAGTGGCACCATAAGGTTAGAAGTCAGGTTGTATGAAGTTAAGGAGAGAGTGAGAGGAAAGTAAAAGCATCTATTATAGAGACCTTTTCAAGTTTAGCTACAAAGGACAAAACAGATATGAGAGGATATTTAGTAGGGATAGAAGAATCAAGTAAAGGTTTTTTCCAGATAGGGAAGACATGGGCATGCTTGTGATGGGGTACCTGGGGTCTAGGTCAATTTGTGAAACCAACTTGTGAAACCAGTCTATGAAATTGTAACTGCAATTTGTATTGTAAAATTGTTATCTGTAAAATTCCTTTCCCAACCTCCTACTCTGCCCCTTCCCCCTATCCGAACTAGGCCTAGGCAACACCTTGGGACTCCTTTGTTCTTACTTAATCCCTCATGTCTCCTCTGGCCTGGCCCAAATCTTATCTAAACTATCTATTCACATTCTCCTCTTGGTCAGCTCTGACCTTTGTCTATGCATTGAGGCCCCTCCCGTCAGGCCAGCCCTGACAATGGCATCCCTACCCTTTATAAGTAAAAGCATGTACCCCTCTCACTCACAGGTCTCCTAAAGGACTCTTGCACGCTTCTCATGGAAGCGTAACAATAAACTTCTACAACTCTCACTCCAATTAAGCCTGAGACCTTGAATTCTTTCCAGACGCTATTGCAGGTTTTCTGGTCTTGTATAAGATCAGAATATCTGCTGAACCTTTTGGGATCCCCTCCCCCATCACTTGTAGGCAGTAGGAAATGAGCCAATAGAAAGGGAGAGATTGAAAATAAGTGAAAGAGAAGGGGTGACAGAGGGGGCAATCAGTGGGAGGAGATCGGATGGAATGGGATCACTTGTACAAGTAGAGGGGTTAGCCTTGTTAAGGAATAAGGCAACTTCATCATATGAGACAGGGGTGAAGGAGGAGAGAGTGCCAGAAGGTATCTAAGATGAGGAAGAGGGAAGAAGAGGAAGTTTGTGGCAAAGGGCCAACATTTTTCCTATAAAATATGAGGTAAAATTCTTAGCTGAGAGAGTTTGGAGAAGGGGAGCCATGGGAGGTTTAAGAAGGGATGAAAAGGTTTGGAAGAGCCACTGTGGATAGAGGGATAGTGGATCGATGAGGGAGGTATAATAAGATTGTCTAGAAGCAGCCAGCGTCCAATTGAGGTTGTTTAACATAAATTTGTAATGGGCCCAGTAAGAACAGTGGCATGATTTTCTCCACCTTCATTCAGCAGCACATGTGTAGGAGTAAAAGCAACAAATGGTGGGAATGATCTAAGGCTGAGTCTTGACTGGACACAATCAGCAATGTGATAAGAGGGCTAGCAATTCAAGAGCTCAGGATAATGTAGAATTGAATTGGTTCACCATGGAGTCAAGATGGAGAGAAGAGAATGTAACTAGTGCAAGGGAGATGGCCTTGGAGAGAATTGAAAGGTCACAGGAATGGAGGTCACAGTGAGGATGAAGATTAGGGTTATGTAAAGGAAGGAAGCAGAGGAGATTAAAAGAAATAGATTATGATTGGATAAGGGGATTTCAGAACTCTTGAACACAGAAGTGGTACATTTGTAGGTGATGGCAAAATCAAAAGTACGGCCGTCTTTGTGTGTGACTGAGGTGAGGTGGAGTAGCTTGAGGAAGGTCAATAGGCTGAGACACAGAGTTATTAGGTAAGGGAGAATCAATGTTGAAGTCCCCTAGTATAAGGGCAGGAGTTGGGAAGGAGAGAAAGATTATAATTTAGCTACTGAACTCACTGAGTAAGGAATTGAGTCCTGTATAAAAATATTGAGTTAGCAGCTTTACAAGAAATCAGCAATTCTGCTGGGTCTGAACTCCATGGAACAAGATGCCCTTCCCAGAATAAGCCAATCATCTAAAATCTCACCATCATGCCTCACCCCCTCACCACCACTCCCAACCCCTACTTTCCAGCTTTCTTTTGTGTTCTGTCTTCCCCAATTAAATTAGCTCCTTGAGATCAGAGATTCCCTTTTTCTTATTTGTAACCCCACTGCTTACCACAATACCTGACATATAGTCAACATTTAATAAATATTTATTGAATTGAATTCAACTGAATTGTGGCTTTCCCAAACATCTCTGAGAAGGAACCACTCAGGAGAGGAAAAAGAGGCCTTGGCCAGGTCTCCTTCCTTTGACTCAAGAAGGACCTTGCCAGCTTCGAGGTGTCTGGAAGATGTTGGACCTCCCCATCTTCTACTCAGTTCCCTAGCACTGCACTTAGAAATACCAGTGGTTCCTATCTTCCCAGAAGTGTCCTAAAAGGCATCCCTGAATTAACTAGCAGCAGTCCCTTCAAAAGTGGATTGGACTCTTACCTCTACAAGAAACCTATCAAAGAGAATACACCATGCCTAAGGGGAACTTCTAAACCTGAGTCCACCTTTCCCTAGCCTTCCTATATGAAAGGGGTAGAGTGTGTCAAGGATTTGAGGGGTAGGGGGAATATTTTGTACCAACTATTTTTATTGTACAACTTTAATAAATACCTCTTTCTAAATGCTCATGTAAAACTGACTAAAAATTGTTTACAGGGGACAGCTGGGTGGCACAGTGAATAGAACACCAGCCCTGGAGTCAGGAGGACCTGAGTTCAAATCCAGCCTCAGACACAACACAAAACTAACCATGTGATCTTGGGCAAGTCACTTAACCCTAATTGCCCTGCCTTCCCCCCCTCCAGGAAAAAAAAAAAAAAAGACTGACTAAATGACCCAACTGATAATCTCAGGAAGAGAACTCACCAGTGGGAGCTCAAATCTATTGTATATTAAAGAATCACCCCTGATCCTTCAGAGGTACCCCTAGAAGCCTGAGGGGGAGATGTATACAACCTGGCTCTAGGACTGATCAGCAGCAGGTGGGATAAAGATCCTCAGAGCTCATATAGACTACAGAGAGAACCCATTTCTTACCCAAAAAGTTAAATAATATAAGAATGTCTTTCCTGTTTCATAGATGAAGAAACTGAGGCTCATGAAAGGAAAACAATTTCTCCAAGGTCACACAGCTAGAAGTAGCATAGTCAATGTAAAATGGGGAGGCTGGATTTGATCTCTAAAATCTTTTCCACCTCTACAATCATGCTCTTTTTATTTCTCTGCTGCTGTCTCCTTCCAACCTCTCTACAATTATTTATTTCCTTTGAGGATCTCCAGACCTTTTCCCTTCTGATTGGCTCCAGGAACAAACCGGCCCAAAGCAATCCAAATGCCCCAGGCATCATCTCCACTCACTAAGGAGCTATTTACAAGGAACTACATTCTCCAGAAGGGGAGAGAGGAAGACTCAAATTCCCAGTGTACTTTGTGGGGTTCTTTGCTCACAGTGCACAAACTCAGCCAATCACAACGCTGAAAACTTAGCATTTGTAAGCATCCCCAAGGATTCTGTTTCCTGCTTGCTTCAATGGCTTTTCATACACAATGGAGGCTGGGTACCGAGCTTGTTTCTTTTCTAACTGATAAGATCTCCTTGTTACTGTTAGCCACCCCTTGAACAGAGCTTTCTCTACTTCTCTTAGCTCTTCCTGTGAGTCTTGTACCGGGTTTTCAACTGAGTCTCTCTCCCTGGGTTTGTTCCTATCTCTTCCTGAATATCTTCGCCATAACACAATTGGCCTCAGACACAGAAAAACCAGAATTTAAGCCCCTCCTCTAGCACATTCCTGGCCAAAGTCAGTCTCTCTGGTAACTCTCTTAAGACTGCAGAGTGCTCTCTACTGGCAGAAGGAATTTCCTTATCTGAGAATTCCCTCTATAATTAAAATCATAGGTCTACATTTTTTTTATTACCTGTTTTCTCTCAATTATGAGCTCTGGCATCCTTTTCACCAAGAAGTTTGTCTTCTAGTTTGTATCTTCGTCTCCTTAGAACCTGACCTCTCCTCTCACTGGCTCTGGATTCAAAGTATTTAGGTTCAAATCTTACCTCTGGTCCTACCTTTGTAGGGCAAGTCACTTAATCTTCCCTGGGCCTCAGTTTCCCCTCTTTAAAAAAAATTTATAAGACACTTACTATGTGCACTTACACTGTATGTACACTTACACTTAGCACACTTACACTGTGCTAAGTACTTTACAATTATTATCTTATGACAACAACTCTGAAAGGTAGGTGCCATATTTTTATTCTTAAATATATTCTAAACTTAAATACAAAATAAGAAAAGAAAAAAATGCCATGTACACAGCAGAACATAAGAGAGGATTTGATATAAAGCAATAAATTTCCATTTCAAGAAAATCTATTTAATGAATACTACACATTATTTTCAAAGCTGTCCATCTTTTCTTTGATCCCTTGTGAGCTTATGTCTCCTTTTGTCCTCTGCTGTGCACCTTTTACTTAATTTTTTTCACCTTCCTCCCCCCCACCCCAAGAAGGCTACAATTAAACATAGATACACACACATATATATACATATATATATACATACATATACAAAGATATCCAGAAACATACACATATACACTCAAACTAATATACATAAGACTATATTGTTCTTATTTCCACTTGTCATCTGTTTCTGTGAAGGTGAATGGCATTTTCCATCATAAGTACAAGTCTTTCCATATTTTTCTAAATCCACCAGTTCATCATTTCCTACTCCACAAAAATATTCTGAATCAATCACATTCTATCTGGGGAGACTGTGTATGAGAGTTCCCCCCCCCCCACAAGTTTTCTACATTCCATCTATTCTTGGCTACAGAGGTTTTATTTATACAGGAAATTTTTAATTTAAAATAATCAAAGTTATCCATTTTTTAAAGATTATACAAGTTTTTAAATTTATTTATTTACTTTTAGTTTATAACATTCAGCTCCACAATCCCTTGAGTTTCAAATTTTCTCTCCCTCTCTCTCTTCTCCCCCCCCTTCATGGTGGCATACAATCAAATGCAGGTTCCACAAATACCTTCACATTAAACAATAGTAAAAGAGGATTATAACCAATGGAGTGAACAATGAGAAAGAAGGGACAAAACAAAACACAAAAGAGAGAGAGCAAGTAGTTTGCTTCAATCTGCATTCAGACTCTAGTTCTTTTCTCTGGATGTGGATATCCCTTTCCATCAAGAGTCTTTGGTTAATCAAGGGTAACTTGCATTGGAACCCAGTCTCAAAGCTAAGTCAAAGCTAGTGTCTGTAATTGTGTAAAAAGTTCTCCTGGTTCTGTTCTCCTCACTCACATCAGTTTATATAAGTCTCTCCAGGTTATTATGAAGTCCATCTGCTCCTCATTTCTTATAGCATAATAGATTCATTACATATACATTACATTCATATACCTTAACTTGTTTACTCATTCCACATAGGCATCCCTTGATTCCCAATTCTTTGCCATGACAAAAAGAGCAGCTATAAATATTTTTCTACAAGCAGGTTCTTTTCTCACTTCTATGATCTCTTTGGGATCCAGCCCTAGAAGTGGTATTGCTGGGTCAAAGGGTATGCACTTTTTTATAGCCATTTGGGCATAGTAGCTGATTGCTCTCCAGAATGGTTGGATCAGTTCACAACTCCACCAACAATATTCTCCAATTTTTCCACATTCTCTCCAGCATTTAACATTTCCTGTTTTATCATCTTAGCCAATCTGACTGGTGAAATGTAGTACCTCAGAGTTGTTTTGATTTGCCTTTCTCTAATCAATAGTGGTTTAGAGCATTTTTTCATATGCTTATAGATATCTTTAATTTCTTCTTCTGAAAACTGCCTGTTCATATCCTTTGACCACTTATCAATTGGGGAATGACTTGTAAGATTATCCATTTTACACTTCAACACAGCTCTCACCTTATTATATGGTTTAAGTTCTGATACTACTGAATCTAATTCCTTCACATCTTTTTCCCTCTGCTCTTCCAGATGAATGCTGTTATTATTTTTATGTCTCAGTAAGATACATTTTAAGTAATTTAATTAGGATGCCATTACATAAATAGATTAGTTAAAGTTGTCAGGGTTTTAAAAATTATATTAGCTTTACCTACCCATGCACAATAAATATTACTTCAATTATTTATATCTAATTTTGTATGAATGGTGTTTTATGTTTATATTCATATAGTTCCTGTCTCTATTTTGGCAGGTGTGCTCTCATTTTTTATACTCTGTAGTTATTTTATATGGTCTAAAACTATTGACTAAGACACGCTGTAGTTTCCCTATTTTTCTCTTTTGATTAAATCTGATTTTAGCTTTAACTTTGTCTGATATCATGATTACTCTCCCTGCTTTTTTACGTAATTCTATTCCTGACCTTTATTTTATGTTTATCTCTCATTTTTATAGTATTTCCTCAAAGCAACATATTGCTGAATTCAAATTTTTAATCTGCTATCAGTTCCCATTTTATAGGTAAATTCATCCCATTCACATTCTAAACTATAATTACTTGTATATTTTGCTCCTTCCTATTTTCCTCATCATCCATCTCAACCTATTGCTATCCCTCCTTACTCCTCTACTTTACTTCTAACTGCTACCTTGCCCTCCTGTTCCTAAACCTTACCCCCCTTTACAAATACCTCCATTATCCTCTCCCTCTGCCCTCCCTCCACCCTTACCCTCTTCTTTCTGAATTTAGATTTTATACCCTTCTAAATATAGACATATATATACACACATAGACACACAAACACATAGACACACAGGCACACA